>NC_066512.1:21118788-21208788 GCF_024679095.1 Eriocheir sinensis
GAGGGAATGGAAGAAAGGGAGAAGAGGGAATGAAAGAAAGGAAGAGGAGAGGGAAGAATGAAAGAGGAGGAAGAAGGTAAGAGTTGAAAGGGGCGAAAGGAAAGAGAAAAAAAAGGAGACAGTGGAGATGGCAACATGAGTGGAGTAGAAAGGAAGGGAAGCAGCAAATAAAAGAGGAAGAAAGGAATGGTGATATTTAGGGTAAGAAGGAGAGACGGGATAAAGGAGTGGAAGGGAAAGAGGATGAAAGGAGGAAAAAGAAGGAAATTAAGAGGTGTTTTGAGGAAAGGGAACAGCAAAATAGGAGAGAAGAGAGGGAGAAAGAGAGAAAAAAGCCTGGTGGTGATGGTAGTGGTAGTGATGATGATGGTGGTGGTGGTGGTGGTGATGGTGATGGTGGTGCAGGCAGGCAGCGCGGATAAGTAAACATTGCCGCTATCCTTTTTTTTTTCAACCTTTCCCACGCCTTTTTTTCCCCTTTATCTTCGGCGGGAAACTTTGCCTTAACTGCCTCGTTCATCGTCGTGGGAGGGTCTGTTTCTTTTCCCCAGCGCTGATTTAAAAGCCCGCGGAATGTTTGTTAGTTGGTTGGTTAGTTGTCGGAGGGCGGTGGAAGAATAGGGAAGAGGGAGTGAGGGGACGAACGGGTGAATAGGTAGACGTGTGGATGAAGGGATTAAGGAGGTGAGTGTTTGGGTAGGTAGGTGGGTAGGTAGGTAGGCGGAACATAAGAGATAGTAATTGGGTAGTTTTCCCCATTTTCTTCAAAGGGGGGTGGCAGGGAGCGGTGAGGGGAAACGACGCTAGAGGGGAAGGGTGAAATTTGAAGGGAAGGGTAGAGAAGGAGAACGAGAGTCAGCCATTCAGCCAATCCGAGAGTGCCCTGTAGTGGATTAGAGAGAGAGAGAGAGAGAGAGAGAGAGAGAGAGAGAGAGAGAGAGAGAGAGAGAGAGAGAGAGAGAGAGAGAGAGAGAGAGTCATTGGGAACAGAGACATCCTTCAAATTAAGGAAACGTTCGCAGTACCCAGATAGATGTACCCATTCTCTCTCTCTCTCTCTCTCTCTCTCTCTCTCTCTCTCTCTCTCTCTCTCTTCTTTCTCTCTTCTCTCTTCTTATGATTAATCCTTAGCCTCCGACGACACCAGACGAGGCGAGGAAAGAGGAAGGAGAGGAAGGGTTTTATAAAAGGTCGCTATCCTCAGATGCTTCCACCGTTCACATCAACTCTTTCCAAAGGCCAAAACAGAGCTCAATCGGGTCCTAATAACTGCTCTCTCAGGTTCACAATACAGAAGAAGGGTCAGACTATCACCAGGGTCATCTAAGTACCCCTGGGAAGGCTCGAAACTCCTAGGAAAGCCTTGTATGTTGTGTGTGCTTGGACGCAGAAATGTTTTAGGATATGGCCCTTAGTAAGTCGGGTCCTCGCAGCTCCTCCTGGCGGCCAACACAGAGAGCGAGAAATTAATGGTATTCGTTTGAGTTTGTTACTAGCGAGGACTCGAGGGGGAGGAGGAGGAGGAGGAGGAGGAGGAGGAGGAGGAAACATGGAAACATGGAAACATGGACTAGCAAGCAGCAGAAAGCCTGTTGGCTCATTACTAGGCTGCCTGCGTTCAGTGATTTAATCAATCCGTTTGCCACAGGAGTGGCTTGCAGGGAAGGATTAAAGCACTTGTGTACCTACTCTTGGGAACGTTCAGTTCACACCCGTTGCAGCAAAGTGGCGATCAATGCGTTTCTTGAAGGAGTTGATGGTCTCTGCGCTAACCACTTCTGCAGGAAGGCTGTTCCAGTGGCGAACAACTCTATTTGAGAAATAACTCCTGCCGATGTCGGTATTGCATCGCTTTGCTTGAATTGTTTTTCCGTTGTTTCTTGTTCTCAGGTTAGTTTGTAGCGTGAAGAGTTTGGAGTGATCAACGTTGCTGAGCTTGTTCAGGTACTTAAAGACTTGTATCATGTCTCCCCGCAGTCGTCTCTTTTCCAACGTGAAGAGGTTGAGTCGCTCGAGTCGTTCTTCATAGATGAAGGAGGAGGAGGAGGAGGAGGAGGAGGAGGAGGTGGAGGAGGAGGCGGAGGAGGAGGAGGAGGAGGAGGAGGAGGAGGAGGAGGACTGGGCCGTAGGAATATCGAAATTTTGTCTGTACGAGAAATTAGATGGTTGAGAGAGAGAGAGAGAGAGAGAGAGAGAGAGAGAGAGAGAGAGAGAGAGAGAGAGAGAGAGAGAGAGAGAGAGAGAGAGAGAGACCATGTAAGTAGGTGAGGAGAGTTGAGGAAGGGAAAGATGGAGGGGAGAAGTTGTAGTGTTGAAGGAGGAAGAGAAGGAGGAGGAGGAGGAGGAGGAGGAGGAGGAGGAGAGTTTGAGTACTTCAGAGAGAAAGGAGGAAAGGAGACTGTGATATGGAGGAAATGGGTGTAAAGAGAGAGAAAGAAAGAGAGAGGACGGGAGGGAGGGGGAACGGAGGAGGAGGAGGAGGCGGATAAATGGGAGGGGGGAGTCGAAAGGAATGAGAGGCGGAGATGAAGAAAGGAAGACTCGCATGGAGGGAGGAAGAACGGAGAAAGGGATGAGAGGGACGCGCCTGGGAAATCTTAAGGAAACATGAAAGACGGAGAGAAAAAAATAGACGGAGAGAAAAAAATAGACGGAGAGAAAAAAAAATCCATAAGAACAGAGGATGAAAATATTTGAAAACGATAATCGGAAACTGAAAAAAAGCACATCAACGGACTTATAAAAAACGAGAAGTGGAAAAAAAAGGAATAACAATAAAGATGATAAGGGAAATATCAGTGGGAGAAAATATAATTGTAGACGAAAATATAATTGTAGACGAAAATATAAATGAATGAAAAATAAAGGGAGGGAGGGAGACTCAGCGCTTAGGGAAAAAAACGCAATATTTAAACAAGGCAGACAAGTAATATGAAGAAAAATGATCCAGAAATAAAAAAAAAGATAAACAACACAAGAACATATAAACACTGAAAAGCAATCAAGTATGGAGGCAAATACTTATGGGTGAAAAAAATAAAACGAAAAAGAACCAATGAGAATAATAATGAAAATAATAACAATAAATAGCGCTGTCCTAATGAGAGAAAAACTATAACATTCGCATATAACCCCCCCCCCCCCCCACACACACACACCAACCTCCCCACCCCAATCCTCCACCCCACACCAACCCCCCCCCCCAGTCCTGTGGCGCGGGTGACCCAGAGCGATGGGGTCGTAATGCCCGCCATACACCCTTCGGCCCGCCATTACCAGCTGCTTTTTGCCCCCGGACGGCTGTTGGCGGAGAGAACGAGCGGCTTGAGCCAGGCAATTAAAGCTTAAGCGACCTGGAACGATGACGAGGAGGAGCAGGAGGAGGAGGAGGAGGCTGAAGAAGGACGAGGTGCATGAGGAACGGAAAGGGAGGTGGAGAAGGAGTAGGAAGGAGAAGAATAGGTGAAGGTAAAGGAGAAGGAAGAGAATGATGAGAATGGGGAGAAGGAGGAGGAGGAGGAGGAGGAGGAGGAGGAGGACAAAGAAGATTAATAGGAGGAATAGAGGAGTAGAAGGTAGAAGAGGAGGAGGAAGGGGATAATGAGGAGGAGGAGGAGGAGGAGGAGGACACGTTGGGAGTGGACACGTCTCATTCTGTAACTTTAGTGTGCCTCTCCTGGGACGCTCAGAGGCAATCAGTGGCATGTTGTAGGAGGAGGAGGAGGAGGAGGAGGAGGAGGAGGAGGAGGAGGGAGATTAAGTTCCTGTACAGATCCGTGTTTACTTAAGAGGCTATGTTTATCCCGTGTTACTTTGGAGGAGAAGAAGAAGAAGAAGAAGAAGAAGAAGAAGAAGAAGAAGAAGGAGGAGGAAATTGGGAAATGAATATCTTTTTTTTACTCTCTCTCTCTCTCTCTCTCTCTCTCTTATTGTCCTAATTGGAGGACACTTTTTTTTCTTTTCTTCTCCTTTAATTCATTTCTTTTCTTTCATTTTCGTTCTTTTCTACTACGGGAGGAGGAGGAGAAGTAAATAAAAGATAAGAAGGAGAAATTGGAAAGGAACAAGATAAAGAGTATAAGAAGTAGGAAGAGGAAAATGAGAACGAAAAGTAAGAGGAGGGAGGAGAAAAAGCAGAAGAAAGTTGAGGAGAAACCGGAATAGGAAGAAGTGGAGTAGGAGGGGTAGGAAGAGAAAGAGGAGGACGAATAGGGAGAAGGAGGTAATGGAGATAGGATAGGAAGGAGGAGGAGAAGGAGGAGGAGAAGCCGAAAAAGAAAGACAGAGGTGAAATCGAAATAGGAATAAGAATGGAGTATAAGGATTAGGAAGAAGAAGAGGAGTAGGAGGAAGAGAGAGGAGGAGGTAGTGGAGGTAAGGGTTGGACGGGAAGGTGAGTGGCAGGTGGGGGAAGGGAACGGACAGGTAAATATATACAGGTCACACGTGTTCTGGAATCCCTCTGGTTCGTTCTCCAGGTAACGGTGCGCTGCCTCTTGTGGCCGACGCTCCCTCACTTCAACCTCCCTTATTTTCCTTTCCTCCTCCCTTTTTGTTCCACTTTGACCTCTCTGTTCCTTCTTTCTGACCTTCTTCCTCCTCTTTCTTGAACTTCCCCTTCCTCCCTGATCTTCCTCCTCCTCCTCCTCCCTGACCTTCCTCCTCCTCTTTGATCTTTTTTTCTTCCCTCTCTCAATTCCGGGTACAATTTATTTTCATTCCTTAACGCTATTACTATTTCTGAACTTTATTTTCTCTATTTCTTTCACTCTCAGTTAGTCTAAGTTTTTGTTTCATTTGGTCTTCGTCGCTTCGTCACATAAACATCCCCTTTTTTTTCCCTTTCCTCCACTACTTTCTCAATTCCAAGTACGATTTATTTTCTTTCGCGAACTTTATTACTATTTCTGAACTTTATTATCTCTATTTCTTTCACTCACTCAGTCACTCTAAGTTGTTTTTTTTATTTGGCCTTTGTCGCTCCCTCATTTGAACCTCCCTTTTTTTTTTCCTTTCCTCCAGTACTTTGTCAATTCCCGGTACAGATTATTTTTCCTTTTTTAACGTTATTACTATTTCTGAACCTCATTATCTCTTTTTTGTTCCTGGAAAGTAGCTTGTTTTATTTCTTCATTCCTCTCCTTTTCTCATGTTATTTCGTTCTTTTCTGTAATTTTCTGGTTGTTCTCAGTTCTTTTCCCTTATTTTTATTTCCATAGTTTTTTTTCTAGGGGTGTATTTTTTCTTTTTTTCTTTTCTTGAGCTAATTACTATTCAGATGGCCTTTCTGTATAGGTAGCGGTCTTTTTTTCCTCCTTATACAGCATCTTCTATTGTAAAAAAGCTTGCTATTTGTTTTCTTTTATCTAATCACGTTGGTCTTACCTCCCTGATATTGTTTACTATTTCTCCTATACAGAACCTTCATATATTCTCTCTCTCTCTCCCTTCTTCTCCTCCTCCCTTTCTTTTCTTCTGTTCCACTATCTCTCACTTCCTCCTTCCTCACTTTCTGTTCCTTCCCTCCCTCTCTCTTTGCTCTGTCCCGCTGTCCTCTCCCTCTCTCCCTTTCTCCTATTAACTTTTCTTCCCCCGTCCCTTTCTTCCCCCCTCCTTCTCTCCTGTTTCATCGTCTCTTCCCTCTCTCCCTTTCTCCCTAACTACGTACTTCTTTTCCTCTGTCTTCTCCCCCACTCATTCGCTACTTCTCTGTTCCGCTCTTCCCTCCATCCCTCCCTCTCTTTCTCCCTCTCTCCTGTTCCGCCCTCTGAGTGTTCCCTTCCCCCTCCCCCCCAACCCTCGGGCGTGGCTTCTTAGGTGTGTGGCAGGTGCGGGAGTCTACCTGTTTTTTTTAGGGGTCCCTTTTTCCAGGTGTTTGGGCAGCGTTGATGTGCGTGACTGTGTACTGTGCGGGGGGATTAGTGTTAGTGAGGGTTGGTTAGTGGTGGTTGGTGGTTAATGGTGGTTAGTGGAAGGGGGGGGGGGAGAAGATGAAGTAGTAGAAGCTGAGGAAGAAGAAAAACAAGAAGAAGGGTGGAGGAAGGGAGGATAAGGTGGAAGGAGAGTAAAAATTGGTCAGGGTGGAAGAGGAAGGTGAGGGGAGAAGAGGTCAGGAAGGAGGAGGAAGGTCAGAGAAGAGGAGTAAGAAGGTCAGAGAGTAGGGAGAGAAAGGTCAGAGAGGAGAAAGAGGAAGATCAATAATAATAAGGAAAATAATGATAATAATAATAATAAAAGGAAGAAGAAAAAGTAGAGGGAGGAAGAAGATGAGCAGAAGTAGAAGCTGAAGAAGAAGAAGAAGAAAGAAGAAAAAGATGATGATGAAAATAATAATAGTAATAATAATCAAAGGAGGAAGAAAAAGTATAGAGAGAGGAAGATGAGCAGATCATTTTAAGTTTTGATTTTATTTATTTTGCTTTATTTTTCTTACTAATATTTTGCCTTTCTCCTTTCTTTCCTTTTTTTCTTCTTACGGTTTCCTTTTTTCTACTTTTTTTCTGTTTCTTCAGTCTTTGGTCTTTGTCTTCCATCTTTATTCCATTTTCTCTTCCCACTTCTTTCTCTCCCTCCACTCCTCCTGCTCCTCCTCCTCCTCTTTCTCCTCTATCACACTCCTCCCATCTACTCCTCATCCCCCCCTTCTCCCCCCATCTCCTCTTCCTCCTCTTCCTCTTTCTCCTCTACCATACTGCTCCTCCCATCTTCTCTCCCTCCTCCTCCTCCTCCTCCTCCTCCTCCTCCTCTCTCCCCCCAAAATAACACTGTAGCTACACATTTCATGCCCAACGAGTAATTCCTCCCATCCATCTTGTGCTCCTTCCTTCCTCCTAAGACTCCATTACGAAGCTTCATTTCAATTGGCTCACACAAAATCAACTTTAAACTATTTTCTAGACCAGGAGGGTGGTGGCTCAGGAGGCTCTAGAATCTAGAGCCTCCTGAGCCCCGCCACACCCACCCCCCAGCCCTCCTTGATCTTCCTCTTCTTCTTCTTCTTCTTCCTCCTCCTCCTCCTCCTCCTCCTCCTCCTCCTCCTCCTCTTCCCTGACCTTCCTTTTTCTCCTCTGACCTTTCTGTTTCTACTTTCTGACCTTTCCCTTCCTCCCTGGTCTTCTTCCTCCACCTCTTCCCTGACCTTCCTCTTCTCCCATCTCTTTGATCTTCTTTCTCCCTGACCTTCCTTTTTCTCCTCTTTGATCTTTCTTTTCCCTCTTTTGACCTTTTTTCTCCTTCCTGATGTTTCTCGTCCTCCCCGGTCTTCTTCCTCCTCCCTGACCTTCCTCTTTTTCCTCTCTGTCCTTTCTCTTCCTCCCTGATCTTCTTCCTCCTCTTCCTTGACCTTCCTCTTCCTCCTCCTCTCTGGCCTTCTTCCTCTTCTTCCACCTCCTTCTACTCCTGCCGCTCCTCACCCTCCACCCTCTTCACTTTTCACCCTGACCTTTCTCCACCTTCTCCACCCTCCACCTTATCTTCATGTCACCCTGTCCACCCTTTACTCTATCCACCTCATCCACTCCATTTATCCTCCACCCTTTTTGGCTTTCACTGTATCCACTTTTCCACTTCCACTCAATCCACCCTGTATTTGAAGGTGATGGATGAGCTTATATGCTTTCTGGTGCCTTCTCATCCTTGCTTCTATGTTTCCTCCTCCTCCTCCTCCTCCTCCTCCTCCTCCTCCTCCTCCTCCTCCTCCTTCCAAGACCGTGACAATTAACAGCATCTCAGAGGGACTATTTCACGCCATGAGAGTGCAGTAAAGAGAGAGAGAGAGAGAGAGAGAGAGAGAGAGAGAGAGAGAGAGAGAGAGAGAGAGAGAGAGAGAGAGAGAGAGAGAGAGATCCGTTCTAGTCTTCCCTCATACATTCCTTGCATAACACCACTCCTGTTTGCCCTCCCATCCCTTCTCCTCCTCCTGCTCCTCCTCCTCCTCCTTACCTATTACTTCTTCTTTGTCTTCTTTTGTCTCCTCCTCCTCCCTTTTCTTCTCTTCTTCCTCCTCCTCCTCCTGTTTTTTCCTTCTTTTCTCTAATACATTCATCAACGTTTTCTTTTATGTTTTGTTTATTTTGAATTTATTTAGATATTTCTCTCTCTCTCTCTCTCTCTCTCTCCCTATCTATCTATATCTATCTATCTATATCTATCTATCTATCCCTCTATCTCTCTGTCTATCTCGCACCCTTCCCCTTCTCCCTTCATGACCTCCATCTTAATATCCCTTCCTTTCCCCTCTTCCCTTCCCCTCTCCCCTTCCCCTCTTCCCTTCCCCACCCTTTAATGTCCTCTCCTCCTCCTCTTCCCCCCTTCCCTTCCCCTCCCTTAATTGTCCTCTCCTCCTCCTCTTCCCCTTTCCTCCATCTCCTTGACCTTTTCCTCTCCTCCTCCTTAACCTCAACGCTAAGATTTCCCTCCCTTTCCTCCTCCTTAACCCCTCTCCTCACACCAGCACTTGACCCCTCTTTTCCCTCCTCCTCCTCTTCCTCCTCCTCCTTATACTCCTCAAGGCTTCGGTAATGACTAAGACTCATCACTTATGCATTATGGGCGTCTGTCGGCTATTTATCAGGGCCATTAACTTTTAGGGCAATGGCCAGGCGCGGTATTATTAAACGTCATGCATTTCGTTATATATTTTAACGCCCCTAATGATTATTCTAATGAAATTTCGCCCGCATTGTCCCTTATCTGCTCCCTCCTACCTCCCTCTCTCCCTCCTCCCTCCCTCTCTCCCGCCTACCTCTTCTCTCCGTCTTCTCTTCGTCCCCTCCTGTGCGCTCTCTTTTGGCCTCTTCCTTTCGCTGCCATTTTACCCTTCCTCCTCCACCTTCTCCTCTTACTTCTTTCTCTTTTCGCCTTCCTCCTCCTCCTTGCACTTCACCCCTCCTCCTATACTCTCTTTTCTTCTTCCTTCTACCTGCTGTTCCTGGTCTTCCTCCTCTTCCTCCTTCTTCTTCGGTGTCGTTGTTTTCTATTGCTCCTCCACCTCTCTCTCTCTCTCCTCTTCCATTCTTCCTCCCTCCTCTCCCTCTTCTTATTCCTGTCGTGTTCATCGTCTTTCGTCTTCCTCGTCGTCTTCGTTTATGTCTTTGTTCCTCCTCCTCCTCCTCCTCCATTTCGTCCTCGTTATCTTCCTCTTCGTTCTCTTTGTCCACTACTACTACTACTACTACTACTACTACTACTACTACTACTACTACTACCCCCCCACCCCACCCCCCACCCCCCTCTCTCTGCTGATGATTGTGACCGTGGGCGAGTCATTAGCGGCGTGGTGCCTCATAATGGGCGCCTCTCACGGACAACTTTCCCGTCAGCTTTGTTATGTGGCGGCGGCGATGCGCGGCCCGTGTGTGGCGTGAACGTGATGGCGCGCGGGGGAAGGGGGGGGGGGGTGATGGGAAGGGATGACAGCGTATGGTAAGGACAGGGAAAGGGGTGTGACGGAGCGGAAAAGTGATGGGAAAGTTTGATTAGAAAGGGTTGATTGCGCGTATATGTGATGGGGGAGGTGTGATGGGAAGGGGTGACTGAGCATGATGGTGATGGGAAAGGTTGACTCAAAATAATAGGGAAGGGGAGGGGGTGATGATGTTGAACCGTTCCTTAGTCGCTCTTTCCTTACCGTGATGGGGGAAATGTGATGGGAATCCGTAACATCTGAAGGGTGATTAGAAGGGTGGATTGAGCGAAGTGGTGATGGGAGGTGTCATAAATAGGGGTGACTGAGCTTAAATGTGATGGGAAAGGGTGATAATCGGGAGGGGTGACGGGAAGGGTGCTTGGAAAGGGTGTATGGTTATAATGGTGACGGTGGTGATGGGAAGAGTGATGGGAAGATGTGACTGTATTGAAGTGATGGGAAGACGTGGTTGGGCTGCCATGTTATTTTGAAGGACGGAGAAACGGGGAAAGAGGAGGAGGAGAAGAAGAAGAAGAAGAAGAAGAAGAAGAAGAAGAAGAAGAAGAAGAAGAAGAAATGAAGGAATGTCATGAAGGATCGGCCCGGGAACAAAAAGAAAAGCCGAAGGAAAGAAAGAAAGGAAGAAAAGACAAAGAAGAAGGAAGAAAGACTGGAAGAATGAAAGGAAAAGATGGAAAGGAAGGATAGGGTGGAAGGATGGAAGGAAGGGCATAGTGCAGGGGAGAAAAAAATAGAAAAAATGAAGAAAAAAAAAATGGTGAGAGGATGAAGTGGAGAGAGGAAAGGATGGAAGAAGTGAAAGGAAGGAAGGAAGGATTAAAGTTGAAGGATGGAAGGATGGGGAGTAACGAAGGACCTCTCTCTCTTTCTATTCCTCCTCCTATCGCCCTGCACCGCCTCCTTCAGCCCCTTCCACGGAGTCTCGGAAGCATGACTAAGAAACTGTGTGTGTGTGTGTGTGTGTGTGTGTGTGTGTGTGTGTGTGTGTGTGTGTGTGTGTGTGTGTGTTTACCAAGAGCCTCAGATGCGACCCGCAGCTGCAGAAAGCGACAAAGACTTTCTGGGAGAGGGAGAGAGAGAGGAAGGGAGAGGAAGAGAGAGGAGGGGAAAGAGGGGAAGAGAGAGAGGCATCGGAAGGGAGTGAGAGGGAGAGGGAGAAGAAGAGGAGGGGAGACAGAGAGATCGAGGCAGAGGAAGAGGGAGAGGGGTGAGGAGAAGGGGGGAGACGGAGAAGAGGAGGGAGAGGGAGGAAGGGAGTGTGTTGTATCCTGCCGCAACACAAGACTCGGTAGCTGTGTGTGTGTGTGTGTGTGTGTGTGTGTGTGTGTGTGTGTGTGTGTGTGTGTGTGTGTGTGTGTGTGTGTGTAAAGACCAGGAGTGTAGCTTTTTCGGTCGCCTTTTTACTTTCTCCTTTTCTCCCAACTTTTTTTCTCTTTTCTCTTACTTTTTTCTTTACTTTTTTTTAATGATCTTGTTCGGTGGTGAGGCTTGGGTTCGTGGTTGTGGTGGTGGTGGTGGTGGTGGTGGAGGTAATGTTTATAGCAATTATGGTGAGGGTTGTGGTTGCAATGGTGGTAGTGGTGGTGATGGTGATTATGGTTGTGGTGGTGGTAGTAGACTGGTAGTGACGTTGATGGTGATGAAGGTAATTGCTGTAGTAGTTTGTTTATTATATTGAAGGGCATAGTGTTTTTCGACTCACTACTTATATTAAAGACGGAGATACGAATTTGTTATGTCTCTGCCTAATTATGTGAAGCGTAAGAAAAAAAAAAGAGGAAAGTAGGAAGAGGAGGAGGAGGAGGAGGAGGAGGAGGAGGAGAGGAAATAAAAATGCTGTAGTAGTTTTTATTATAGTGAAGGTCATAGGAGGAATGTATGAGGAGGAGAGGAAAGAATAACAGGAAGAAGAAAGAAAGAAAAAAGAAAGAAGGAAAGAAAGTGAAGAAAATAAAGTGAAAGAAAAAAAGAGAAAAGTGTTGTTGTTGTTGTTGGTGGTGGTGGTGGTAGTGGAGGTAATGATGTTAATGAAAGTTTGAGTCTGGATTAAAACTTCCCCCACCCCCCCCTTTTTTTTTTTTTAATTCCTATCATACTTTCGTCTTTTTTTCCTTGTCTTATCTCTCTCTCTCTTTCTCCTCTTTACTGCTTCTTTTCTGCCTCTACATTTTCTTTTTTGTTATTTATTTTGCTTCTTCGATTCACTACTAATATAAAAAAAGATGGAGATACGATTTTGTTATGTCTCTGCCTAACTATTTGAAGTGTATGAATAAAAAAAGGAGGAATGTACGAGGAGGAGGAGAAGGAGGAGGAGGAGGAGGAGGAGGAGGAAATAAGAACAGGAAGAAGAAAGAAAGAAAGAAAGAAAGAAAGAATGAATGAAAAAGAAAGAAAATTAGAAAAGAGAAAGACAAAAATAGGAAAAAGAAGTATTAAAGAGAGAGAGAGAGAGAGAGAGAGAGAGAGAGAGAGAGAGAGAGAGAGAGAGAGAGAGAATAAAAGAAATTAATTGGATTTTCTTTGTTATCCCGTGACATACTAGTACTTTCCTCGCTCTTCCTTTTCTCCAACTCTCTTTAACGATTCTTCTTTTCTCCTCTCTTCCAAACTTCCTCCTCCTCCTCCTCCTCCTCCTCCTCCTCCTCCTCCTCACTCCCTAACTCAGCGGCTGATAAGGCAAGTTACAGAGGCACCTTTAGTCCGGAACGCACCTGCCAGATAGCCCGTGAGAGAGAGAGAGAGAGAGAGAGAGAGAGAGAGAGAGAGAGAGAGAGAGAGAGAGAGAGAGAGAGAGAGAGAGAGAGAGAGAGAGAGAGAATATATATTAATCGTGCACTTAACTAGATATAAGAAATCAATATAAGGTAAGGAAGAAAATATAAAGTAGGAATAGCAATAGATAATAATAATGATAATAGTAATAATAATAATAATAATAATAATAATAATAATAATAATAATAATAATAATAATAATAATAATAATAGACAGTTCGCGGAGCTGGGGAATTTTTTTTTAACATCCAACTCAACAAGGATTTTTTTTTATTTATATTTAAGTTTACTGTATTTTTATTTTATTTTAATCCATCACGATCGACTGCTGGTGGTGATGGTGGTGGTAGTGGGGGTGGTTGTGATGGAACGGATGGAAAGGGTGGTGGTGATGGTGTTGTGGTGTGATGGAATGGGAGGAAAAACTAACTAGCTATCTGAGAGGGTGAAGTGGAGGAGGAGTGGGAGAGGTGGAGGAGGTGGAAGAGGAAGAGGGAGAAACTAAAGTAGGAGTGGATGGTTGGGGTTGATAGAGATGGAGGTGATAGGATTTCTTCTTTTTCTTCTTTTCTTTTTCTTCTTCTTCTTCTTCTTCTTCTTCTTCTTCTTCTTCTTCTTCCTCCTCTTTTCTTTATTCTTCTACTTCAGGCTGAGGTGAAGGTCCCATGTTTTCTTAATTTTCTTCTTTAGTTACTTCTTCTTTTTCTTCTTCTTTTCTTCTTTTTTTCTTCTTTTTCTTCTTTTCTTCTTCTTTTTCTTCTTCTTCCTGGTTAGACGTTTTGCTAGATCGTTGGGCGGGTCTTAAGGGGCCGCTTGGGGACTCTTCTCGATGTCCTCCTCCGCCTCCTCCTCCTCCTCCTCCTCCTCCTCCTCCTCGCCTTCACCTTTTTAACCCTTTCCCACTTTCTTTTATTTTCTCTTCCTCCTCAGAATTAGCTTATTTTTTCTGTCTTCCATTTTCACCTGATTTATTTCCTGTTCTCTTGTTTTTTTTTTCATTTTCATCGCCTTTTTTTTCCTCACCAGTTCTCTTTCTCTCTCTTCTCATTCGCTTCGTCTCTATTCTCCTTTCTTTTCTCTTCCCCATATTTCCCGTTTTTTTCCTTTTCTTCTCATTCCTTTTAAGCTTCAATTTACTACCTTTTTCCTCCCTTCCCTTCCTTTTTTTTTTTTTTTTTTACTCCCTATCACCCTTTCGTCTTTTTCTCTTTGTTTTTATCTCTCCCTTTCTCCTCCTCGCTGTTCTTATCTCCCTCCTTTTCCTCCGTGTTTTATCTCCTCCTTCCATTTCCTTTCCTCCTATCTATCGTTGACTCCACTTCCATTCTGCACTCCTCCTCCTCCTCCTCCTCCTCCTCCTCCACCTCCTCCTCCTCCTCCTCTATTTCTCTCTTATTGGCTCATTTTCCTCCTCTTTTCCTCCTCCTTTCTTCTTACTTCCCCCCCCTTCTGTTGCCAATCACTTTTCTTTCCTCCTCCTCCTCCTCCTCCTCCTCCTCCTCCTCCTCCTCCTCCTCCTCCACCCCGTCATAGGAAAGGTAAATCAGTGTTCAAGAATTTTTCCGAAGGAGATGGGCACATATTTCTCTCTCTCTCTCTCTCTCTCTCTCTCTCTCTCTCTCTCTCTCTCTCTCTCTCTCTCTCTCTCTCTCTCTCTTTTCCCTCTCATCATTTCGTATTTTTTTCCTGTACATTCTCTTTTATTTCCTTTCTTTCCCTTCCTTTCCATCCTCTATCATTTCCACCTCCCTTTCTATTTTCTTTTCTACTTCCTTCCCATTTTTTCAACTTCCTCCATCCCTACCATCTCCTCCTCCCTTTCTTCTCATTCTTTTTCTTCTGTAGCCTTCTTCTCTCCCTTACTCTCCCTTTCTACTTCCTTCTCTGTAGCCCTCATTCTGATTTCCATTTTCACTTTATCCTGCTTTTTATCCTTCCTCCCTCCTTTCCTTCTACTGTCTACGCATTATCCCTCCCTATTTCAATACCCTCCCTCCCTATATTTCCATACCCTCCCTCCCTATTTCCATACCCTCCCTCCCTATTTCCATACCCTCCCTCCCTATTTCCATACCCTCCCTCCCTATATCCATACCCTCCCTCCCTATTTCCATACCCTCCCTCCCTTATTTCCATACCCTCCCTCCTTTATTTCCATCTCTCCTTCCTTCCTTTCATCATTATTTTTCCTCATTTCTCCCTTCCTTCCGTTCTCCTTCCATCCACCCTCATGCATTTTCCCTCCTTTCTTCTCCTCCTTCCTTTATCCTCTTCCTCCTCCTCCTCTCCCATCCTGTTTTCTTTCCTCATTGCTCAAGTCTTTTCTTCCTTCATTTTATCCTTTTTTTCTCAACCTCTCTCCCTTCCTCCCACCCTTCTATCCTTCCACCTTGTATTATGTCTTATTCTTTCTCCCTTCTATCCTTCTCTCTTTCCCTTTTCCCCTCCCTGTTTTATTCTTCCTTTCTTCTCTCCTCTCTCCGTTCTCCCTTCCCTGTTTGATTTCCACCCTCCCTTACGCCTTTCCCTCCTATCATTCTCTCCCTTCGACTCCTGCCATCCTTCCTCTCTTCCTTCCTTATCTCCCTCCCCTCCCTCCCTCCCTCTCCCTGAAAAAGCTGTGGTGCAGAGTCGTACTTAAATTTTGTGGATGTTGGAAATTATCGAATCTGGACGAGGGGAAAAAATTCAGCCCGTGGGGAGGAAAGAAGCTTTTACGTACAGGAGGAAAATATTGGGACTATTTTTACCTCCTCTTTCCTCCTCCTCCTCCTCCTCCTCCCTCGCGTGACTTTGCCGCTTCGACGCCTCTCTAAAACGTCTTCCTGTTTTTCTGTTTTTCTTTATTTTTTCTTTTCGCTGTTTTTAAATTTTTATTTTATTCATAATTGCATTTTAGTGTTTTTCTTCTGCGTCATCATCTTTAGAGTACAAACAGTGGACGAGGAGGAGGAGGAGGAGGAGGAAGATTAGGAGGAGGAGAGGTTTTGGTGTTGATAGGTGTATACTGGAGGAGGAGGAGGAGGAGGAGGAGGAGCTGGAGGAGAAGAAGGAGAGGAAGAAGAAGAAGAAGAGGAAGAAGAAAAGAAAAGGTGTATAAGAAGTGCACAACTGTAGAAGAAGGAGACTGATGAATCAAGAAGAAGAAGAAGAAGAAGAAGAAGAAAAAGAAGGAGAAAACCACCACCACCACCACCACCACCACCAACAACAACAACAACAACAACAACAAGCCCCATTTACATCACACAAACTTAGCGAAAAAAACATAAAAAAGAAAAAAAAATAGTATCAGAGAGAGAGAGAGAGAGAGAGAGAGAGAGAGAGAGAGAGAGAGAACACAGGGCGGGCAGGTAATGAATCCGTCCCGTCGCCGCATTGAGAGTCTGTGGTTCTTGTCGGCGACTTGTCGGGGCGGCGTCGGCGACAAATGAAACAAGTTGAGGCGGTGATCTGACTTGCTAATGCCGCGGAAGAGGAGGAGGAGGAGGAGGAGGAGGAGGAGGAGGAAGAGGAAGAGGAAGAAGGTGAGAGGATTACCGAGATGACTTTGCGCTCTCTAACAAGTTCTTCCTTTTGTCTTCTCTCTCTCTCTCTCTCTCTCTCTCTCTCTCTCTCTCTCTCTCTCTCTCTCTCTCTCTCTCTCTCTCTCTCTCTCTCTCTCTCTCTCTCCTCTTTTTCCGCTTCTTCCCTCTTCTCTTCTTTTCTCAGTTTTCTCTTCTTCGTTTCTCTTCCCTTCTTTATTTATCTTCTCTTCGTTTATCTTCTCTTTTTAATCTTTTTCTCTCTCTCTCTCTCTCTCTCTCTCTCTCTCTCTCTCTCTCTCTCTCTCTCTCTCTCTCTCTCTCTCTCTCTCTCTCTCTCTCTCTCTCTCTCTCTCTCTCTCTCTCTCTCTCTCTCTCTCTCACGAATTGTTTTATATCTTTTTGTCACAGTGCATTTACTTTTATTTTCCTTTTCCTTCCTCCTCTTTCCTCCTTCCTCCTTCCTCTCTTTCTTCCCACCTTTTAGTTCTGGCTTCCTCTGTTTCCTTTCGTCTCCTTTTGTTATTCTTTCGGAGGAGTTTTCTTTCCCTTTTGTTTTTTTCTGATTCTTTTAGTTAGATCTTTATTCCTTTCCTTTCCTTTATTCTCCTTTTCTTTTAATTTCTTCACTTTATTTTTTGCCTTCCTTGCCTTCTCTACATTTTCTTTCACGTTTTCATTTTTTTCCTATTCCTTTCCTTTAGTTTTTTATTTCTTTCCCATCCTTTCTTTGTCCTCCCATCCTTTCCTTGCCTTGCCCCTATCTTCCTTTCCCGTCTCTTTTCTTCTCTTCTTTCCCCCTCTCTTTTCTTCCTTTCCCTTCCTTTCCATCCCCGTCTCTTTTCTCCTCTTCCTTCTCTTTTCTACCGGCCTCTTGTAGACTCCTGCGTTCTTATGTTCTTCTCCTTTCTTCTCTTTTCTTCCCTTCTCTTCTGATCTATTTCCTTCTTCTCTTCTCTTGCCCTTATCTTCTCCTTCCTCTTCCTTTCCTCCCCTCTTCCCTTCCCTTCCTTTTCCTTCCACTAACTTAACTTTTTCTTTGTTTACTTCCAATATCTGATTATGACTATCTTTTCCCTCCTCGTCATCTCCTTTTCTTTCTTCTTCATCGTCCTCACTTTCCTCTTTTCATCTTCTTTCTCGCCTTCATCACATCATCTCCTTTTGCTGTTTTCTTCGTTTTCTTTTGTCCTCTTGTATTTTCAGAGAGAGAGAGAGAGAGAGAGAGAGAGAAGAGGAGACGAAGAAGAGAAAAGGAGACGAAGAAAAGATAGAAAAAAGAGAAGAAAAAAAGAAGAGATCAAAAAGAAGATAAAAAAAGAAGAGAGAGAGAGAGAGAGAGAGAGAGAGAGAGAGAGAGAGAGAGAGAGAGAGAGAGAGAGAGAGAGAGAGAGATAACGCCCCCTGACGCTGATTTCACGCAGTACCAAAAAAATTTCAAGAAGCAAACTTATTTCGCTCTTTTTCGCCCTCCACAAACTAACGTCGGCAGTTGTTTTTAATTTTAATCATAATTTTTTGGCGCTTCTTCGTCTTGAGAGTCGTCGTCAGCTGGAAATGGCTGAGGAGGAGGAGGAGGAGGAGGAGGAGGAGGAGGATAATTAACATGATGAGCCTGAGATAATTCGCACATTTGGGGGTTTGGAGGAGGAGGAGGAGGAGGAAGAAGAAGAAGAAGAAGAAGAAGAAGAAGAAGAAGAAGAAGAAGAAGAAGAAGAGGAAGAAAACGATAATGGTAACGATAATGATGAAGAAAAAGAAAAAGAATGAAAGAAAAAGAAGACAAAACAGAACAAGAACAAAAACAACAATCGAAACAAGGAAGAAAATGCAAAAGAAAACGAAAAAGGTGAACTTGAAAGCCGCTAAGTGTGTGTGTGTGTGTGTGTGTGTGTGTGTGTGTGTGTGTGTGTGTGTGTGTGTGTGTGTGTGTGTGTGTGCCCCCCTCCGCCACACTTCGCTGGGTTCCTTGAGGGGCAAAAGACGTCCTTGGGCTAATTAGAATCACTCCTTCGCGGGCTAATCACACATTTTAGGACCCCAGGCAGGAGGAGGGTCGTGCGGGTGAGAGGTAGAGGAGGAGGAGGAGGAGGAGGAGGAGGAGGAGGAGGAGGAGGTAGAGAGGAAGGGAGGGTGTCATGGAGGAGGAGGAGGAGGAGGAGGAGGAGGAGGAGGAGAGGAAGGGAGGGTGTCTTGGAGGAGGACGAGGAGGTTAGGTGTCCTCCAAAATCATCTCCGTCTCCCTCAGTGTCCGCTGCATGTGCCGCCTCCTCCTCCTCCTCCTCCTCCTCCTCCTCCTTCAGTGTTCTCTCGTGTCATTATCTTTTCCTTCCTCGTCATATAATTTCTATTGATATTATTATTGTTATTTTTAGTGCGCACTTTGCTATGTTCGTCTTTCTCGTCCCTAATGAAATACATGGAGGCGTGATAATGGTTAAGTATGTAAGTGAATAGGAAAATGAGAGGAAGAGGAAAAGAAGGAAAAGGTGATAGAGAAAAGAGGGAGGAGGAGGAATGGGGCTGGCGAAGAAATTATAAACAGAAAGAAGTGAAGGAGAGAGGAAAACGGGGAATGTAGGTGAAGATAACGAAGAGGAAGGAAAGAGAAAGAAAGAAGGTGGAGTGGACTAGAAAGGAGAACAATAATAATGATGATGATAATAATAATAATAATAATAATAATAATAATAATAATAATAATAATAATAATAATAATAATAATAATGATGATGTCAGTAATATTTTGAAAGATGTGGAAATGTAATGATTAGTGCAGTTCTTGGTATTTGAGTGTATCTGAAAAGAGGAGGAGGAGGAGAAGAAGGAGAAGGAGGAGGAGGAGGAGGAGGAGGAGGAGGAGGAGGAGGAGGAGGAGGAGGTCGGGAATTGAGACATTAAAGGATTTTTACATTTCCCCAAGTGACTGATTTTCTTAATTTCTCTTTCATGTGGATTTCTTGAGAGAGAGAGAGAGAGAGAGAGAGAGAGAGAGAGAGAGAGAGAGAGAGAGAGAGAATTAATGTAGAAAAAAAAGAATAAAGTCTAAACCAGAGTAGGAAGAGAAAAAAAATAAGTGAGGGGAAAATATGAAGAGAAGAAAAACAAGTAGAAAGTGGAATTGAAAAAGAAAATTAGGACGATTTAAAACAATGGGACGAAATTGTATGAGAGGGAAAAAGGAGGAAAAAGACAGGAGGTGGAGGAAGAGGAAGAACAAGAACAAGAACAAGAAGATGAAAAAAAGAATAAATAAATAAATAAAGAAAGAAAGAATGAAAGGAAAGAAAAAAAGAAAAAAAAGGAAAAAAGAGGAGGAGGAGGAAGGGGAAGAGGAGTAGGAGGGTGCGAGGGAAACCAATGTCAAAGCGAAGAAGGAAAGGCAAGGATGAAGACGAAGCCGATAATGGAATGGAAATCCGGAGAAAGAAAAATAAAGAAGTAAAAGAAGAGAGAAAATAAAAGATAGATCAGTCGAAGAAAACAAAAGAGATAGGCAAAAGAAAAAAAAAGAAAACAAAGAGTAGAAAAGAAAAAAAAGGATTATAAGAGGAAGAAAAAAAAAAAGGATTATAAGAGGAAGAAAAGGGAAGAGAGAGAGAGAGAGAGAGAGAGAGAGAGAGACGAAGTGACATAGGGCAGAGGAGGAGAGTAAACGGAGGAAGATTGAGGAAGATCGACCCATCAGATCTGTATACAGTGACAACACCTCCCTGGGAACGAGGAGGAGGAGGAGGAAGAGGAGGAGGAGGCTTGTAGAATAGACACGGCTGGCCACACAGACTATATGGAGAGAGAGAGAGAGAGAGAGAGAGAGAGAGAGAGAGACGCACACAGAGAGAGAGAGATACAGACGGACAAAAGTAACACGTAACCCGAGAGAGAGAGAGAGAGAGGCAGTGGGGCAGGAAGCAAGGCCGTGGTGGGATACGTGAGGGCTTAGTGACAGGACATTGGACACTCTACAGGGGCTTGGAAGGCTTTTGTGGAGGCTTAGCGACCTGGAAACCCATACAAGGGGATCTAAGAGTGTGCTGGATCGGCCTTAGCGCGGGGCTTAAACACATGTTCCATGCGTGGTTGGGCCTAAACGTGTGTGTGCTAGTGTGTGTGTGTGTGTGTGTGTGTGTGTGTGTGTGTGTGTGTGTGTGTGTTTGATTACGATTATCTGTTTGTGTAGGTTTGTGAGTGTGTATGTTTGTGTATGTGTGTGTGTGTGTGTGTGTGTGTGTGTTTGTATTTTGACTGTGTGTGTGTGTATGTAGATGTTTTGTTGTGTGTACTGGAGTGTTTTTTTGTGTGTGTGTGTGTTTGTTTGTACGTGTGGGGTAGAGTGTTTCCTTCTCCTTCATGTTTGTTTGTGTGTTGATATGTTTTCTTTGTGTGTGTGTGTGTGTGTGTGTGTGTGTGTGTGTGTGTGTGTGTGTGTGTGTGTGGATATGCTGTTTTTATTTGTCATTTGTGCGCTTACCATTTTCCTATTCATACCTGTGTAGATAATTAATGTTTTCTTTCTTCTTCCAGGTAAGCATTGGCGTTGAGCTCCACACCTTTGTTCAGGAGCCACAGGTAACACAGGTACTCCTCCTCGTCCTCCTCTTCCTCCTCCTCTTCCTCTTCCTCATCCTCTTCCTCTCCTTCTTCTCCTCCACCTCTATGTGTGTGCTAGTGTTTGGATGTGTGTGTGTGTGTGAGAGAGAGAGAGAGAGAGAGAGAGAGAGAGAGAGAGAGATTACTGGCTTACTCTCTCTTTATCCCTGACAGATTGTTGGACAGATAAGAGAGAAGGAAATGATAAATATAGAGGAATGTTGAGAGAGAGAGAGATTACGCTACTTTTTTTTTTATTTAAGGTAGAGAGGAGCTGAGAGATACCACTTTGGGAATCCTTGACCATCCCTCCTCCTCCTCCTCCTCCTCCTCCTCCTCAGTAATGGGATAATGGGAAGACTTACAGTAGAGTCTTACGGTCTTGCTTTTGTCTTCGTCACTGTCCTATTTGTGGTCTGTCTTCTGTCTGTCTTGTGGTCTCCTGAGGGTCTGTGTCTGTCAGTTCGGTGTCCAAGGGGTCTTTCGAAAGGTCTGTCTGTCTTGTTATCGTGTTGCGGCGCCCCGGGGATAAAGGATGTCAGGGATACGGAAGGATATATGGGAGGGAATGGGGCTGTAGGATTCCGATGAGGTTTTGGGGGGATACTGGATTGAGGTTTCTGGTTATCCTGTATCATTTTTTTCATTTTTTTTCATTATATTTTTTGTGTGCTTCTCATTCTCTTCTACCTTTTCTCAGATCTTCCATTTCCTCTCCATTCATCATGTTTCTCATATTCCTTTTCCATCTCTTACTTTTTCCATTTCCTCTCCTTCTGCTCATATTATTCCTCTTCCCTTTTTCTCTTCCATTTTCTCTCCATTTTATCATTTTGCTTATACGTTCTCTCTTCCAATTCCCACTTTTTTTCATCCCCTCTCCTTATTTTTCATTTGGCTCATCATCCCTCTTCCATTTCTCACTCTTTTCATCCCCTCTTCTTCTTTTCATTTGGCTTATATCACTCCTCTTTCATTTTTCACTTTTTTTCATCCTCTCCTTATTTCTCATTTGGCTCATCATCCCTCTTCCAATTCTCACTCTTTTCATCCCCTCCTCTTCTTTTCATTTGGCTCATTTCACTCCACTTTCATTTTTCACTTTTTTTCACCCTCTTTCCTTATTTTTCATTTGGCTCATCATCCCTCTTCCATTTCTCACTCTTTTCATCCCCTCTTCTTTTCATTCTGCTCATTTCACTCCACTTTCCATTCCTCTTTCCTATTCCTTTTCTTCTTTCATCCTCTCCTCCATCTCTTCGTGCTCTTTACCTCCTTCCCTTCCGCCCAGTTGACGAGTTTTGGTAATGTAATGACTTCTACATACTTGTCTTCCTCCTCCTTCTTCATCCTCCTCCTCCTCCTCCTCTTCATTGTCCTCCTCCTCCACCTCCGTCCTCATCTCCACCATCTGCTCCTCCAACTTTTCCACCGTGTTCGCTGTCGTTTTCCTCTTTTTCCTCTGTTAATTTCTCGTTCGTTTTCTCTAGTTTTGCCTTTCTCCTTTCCTCTTCTGTCTTCTCTTTCCTCCTCTTCCTCCTCCTCCTCCTCCTCCTCTTTCTCTACCTCCAACTTCCTCACTATTTTCCAACGCCTTTCTCTGTCTTTTTTGTTTCTCTCCTCGTTTCTCTTCCCTGGTTTCGTCATTTTATCCCGCTTATTTTTGTCTATTCTTCCTTCCTCCTCCTCCACTTTCTCTTCCTTCCTCCTCCTCCTCCTCCACCTCCAGCCCAAACTTTTCCTTCCTTCCTTCCTTCCACCATGTTCCACTTAGTCTCCTCCTCCTTTTTTTCTTTAGCTTCATAATTCATCGTTCATTTTCTCTTGGTTGTTTTTTTCCTTCCCTTGCTCCTTTCCCTCCTCCTCCTCCTCCTCCTCCCGGCTGTGATGAATGGACAAAATTTAAGGGGTATATATTTAAGGCCCGCCCATCGATACACCGTTTGTCATCCTGAACTGCAGAAGGATACGGGAATTAGGAAGGCGCAGGACTCCCCGGCAGGATTTACAGCTGTCCTTTGCTCCGTGTCCCTGAGAGTAATGTATCGTTTCTTGACTCCTACGCTCCACCAAGGATAACAGACTCTCCTCCTTCTCTCCCTCCTTCATCCCTTCCCTTCCGTCCTTCCCTTCCTTCTGCAGCTTCAGTCTTTCACTCTCTCTCTCTCTCTCTCTCTCTCTCTCTCTCTCTCTCTCTCTCTCTCTCTCTCTCTCTCTCTCTCTCTCCTTTTTCGCTCCCTTGTTTTTTATCCTTTCTCTTTTTTTTTTCCTTGTCTGCACTCGCTCTTTTTTTGTTTTCCTCCTCCCTTCGCCTTTTCCTTCACCCTCTCCCTCTCTCTTCTTTCATTTCCTTGTTTTCCTTCTTTCCTTGATCTTTTTTCCCTTGGCTTCACTCATTTTTTTTTTGTTTTCCTTCTCTGCTTTTTTCTTCATTCTCTATTCTTGCATTTCCTTGCGTCCACATTTTCCTTCTTTCTTTTCTCCTTTACCCTCCTCATTCTTGTGTTCTCACGCCCTTGCTTCGTCCTTACCATGCGTTCCTTCCTTTCCTTCCTAATTATTTTTTTTTCCTTCTTTACCCATCCATCCCTACCTTCTTCCTTCCCTTACCTACATACCTCCTGGATAGCCCTCCCTTACCTCCCTACCTACCTACCTACCTACCTCATTTTCTCTCCCTGTCTCCTTCCCTCCTTCCCTCCCTTCCTCCCATCCCTTACTCATCTTTCTTCGACTTTTTTTCTTTTCTTTTTTCTTTCCTTTTTTTTTTACGGGGGCGGAATCAAGCGTTTGTGTCTCGCTCCACTTCCTGCCGCGTCCATGCCTTCCTTCTTCCTTCCTTCCTTCCTTCCTTCCTTCATTCATTCATTCATTCATTCATTCATTCTTTCCTTCTATCCATTCTTTTTTTCCCTCCCTCAGTTCCTTCCTTCCTTCTTTCCTTCTTTTATCTCTATTTTCTTCTTCCTCTACATATATTTCCCTCTCTCACTCTCTCCTTTTTTTTCCTCCTCAAGTGTGGAGTCAAGATGTTTGTGTCCTCCTCCATTACTCTCCTCCTCCTTTCTTTCCCTTTTTCCTCCCTCCCTTACCTTCCACTCCTTTTCGTTCCCTTCCACTCGGTTTCCTTTTTATGTCTCACGTCCCGTTCCTCCTCCTTCCTGTCTTCCTCTCTTTATTTTCTCCTTTCTCTCTCTCACTGTTCTCTCACTTTACGTATATATATTTTTTTCTTTCGTCCGTGAAGATTTGTTGTGGTTGTGTTTTGCGCCTTTTTCTCGTTTACTTTATTTTATTTTTGTTTTTCTCCTGTTTTCTTTTTTTTAATTCTTTTTATTCTTTTATTTGTGTTTTTCTTTCATATCTTCATTATTTTTTTCCTCTTTTTCATTCACATTTTTTCATCCCTCCTCCTCCTCCTCCTCTTCCTCCTCCTCCTCCTCCTTCTCTTTCTTCTCTTCTTACAGTTTTTCTTACTTCATCTGTTATTATTTTTTTATTGTTATTATATCGTCTTTTTCTTCTTTCTTCTTCTGTCTTCTTCTTTCTCTCTTCCTCATTCTATAACTCCTTTTGCTCTTCTTCTTTTTGTTTTGTTATCTTTGCTGTTGCTGTTGTTCTTCTTTCTTCTTTTCTTTTTCTACTTCCTCTTCCTCTTCTCCTTCTTCTTTTTCTACTTCTTTTTCTTCTTCTTTTAGTACTTCATCATCTTTTTTCTCCTCTTCCTCCTCCTCTTCCTCTCTTCCGCTTCCTCCTCCCCCTCCTCCTCCTCCTCCTCCTCCAAGGCAAGGATTTATGGCCGACACTCGAGAACGTTGGTGATCGAAACCGAGTTAATATTTACCACTTGCGGGGCTCGAACGCGTGTCACCAGGTTGGGGGGAGGGGGGGAGGGGAGCAGAGAGAGAGAGAGAGAGAGAGAGAGAGAGAGAGAGAGAGAGAGAGAGAATTTGGTTGGTCATGATTTGGAAGATGTAATTATTTTAGAGAATGGATGTGAAAAAAGAAGAAAAAGAAGCAGAAGAGGAAGAAGAAGAAAAAGAAGAAGAAAGAAACAAATACGGGCTTAAAGGATGATTTGGATGAGGAAGTGAAGGAAGAAAATAGGAAATGGAAAAGAAAATAAAAAAAAAGACTGCGAAAGGAAATTTGGAAGAAGGAAGAGGCGAAGGAGAAAAGATAAAAAGAAAAGAAGACTTAAAAGAAAACGAATGATGGAATGGAGTAAGCGAAGGAGGAGGAGGAGGAGGAGGAGGAGGAGGAAGGGATAGAAATAGTTAGAAGAAAGGAAAGAAAATGGCGGTTAAAGCAAAATTAGGAGGGAGGAAGACTGAAGAGGAAGATTAAATTAGAGGAGAGTGAAGAAAGAGGGAAAGGAGGGAGGAAACGGAGATGACGAAGAGGAAGAGGAGGAAGAAGAGGAGAAAGAGGAGGAGGAGGAGAAGGATAACTCTTTGTGGGAAAGCAAAAAAAAAAAAAAAAAAAGGGTGAAATCAAACTTGAGTAGACGGAGGAAGAAGATGAAGAAAGAGAAGTGAAGAAAGAGGAAAAGGAATAAAGAAACGGGAAGAGGAAGAAGACGAAGAGATGGAAGGAAGAAAGGAAGCAGGAGGAGGAGGAAGAGGAGGAGAATAAAAAAATAATAAGAAAAACCAAAAAAAATAAGTGAAAGCAAAATTAAGAAGACAGAAAGAAGGAAGATGAAATAAAAAAAAACGAAGAATGAGGAAAAGGAATAAAGAAATGGAGGATGAAGACGAAGATGAGGAGGAAGAGGAGGTGGATGAAGAAAAAGAGGAGGAGGAGGAGCAGGAGAGAATAAAAAAAAAAACAGTGAAAGCAAAATTAAGAAGACTGAGAAGGAAGGAAGATGAAATAAAAAAACGAAGAGTGAGGAAAAGGAATGAAGAAACGGAGGATGAAGACGAAGAAGAGGAGGAAGAGGAAGAAGTTGAAAAAGAGGAGGAGGAGGAGGAGGAGGAGGACATCACCTTTCCTCCCCGGGGCGCAGTGGGCGAGGGGCAAGAACCCGCAGGACTCCCATTACACTTTCCACTCGGTAAATCCCGGCAGAGTTTTCTTACACCGACTCGCCTTGTGTCCACTCGCCGACTCCCACAAGTTTTCATGCCTCCTCCTCCTCTTCTTCCTCCTCCTCCTCCTCGTCATCTTCCTCTGTTTCTCACCCCGTTTCCTCCTTTTCCTCTTTCTTCATTTTTCTCTAATTTCATCTTCCTTCCTAATTTCATCTCCTTAATTTTGCTTTATTCCTGTTTTTTTGCTTTGTCTTATATTGTTTTTGTTTTTTGTTCTCTTCTCCTCCTCCTACTCATCTTCTTTTCCTTCGTTTCTTCTTCTTCTTCTTCTTCTTCTTCGTCTTACCTTCTTATTAGTTTCCTTGGTATAAAATTCCTGCCGATAAGTAAAGATATGCAGTAAGATTTTTTTTTTTTTTTCATCGGATATTTTTTTTTTTTCTTTTCTTACCGTGCGATGAGTGAGGAATTCCTTGCTGGCTTTATCCTCTTCTTCTTCTTCCTGTTCGCTTCTCTTCCTCTTTCTCTTTTCTTTTTTCCTCTTCTTCTCTTCATTCTTCCTTCCTTCCTTCCTTCTTTCATTCTTTCCTTTCCTTTCTTCCTCTTTCATTTTTCAATCGTCTCCCCTTCGTTTCTTCCTTCCTCCTTTTCGTTCTTAATTTCTTCCCTCACCTCCTCCTCCTCCTCCTCCTCCTGGCACGGATCAGTAAATTAAGATGAACCTTGTGTAGTGATTAAAAAAAGTTTAGCTGCGCTCTCTCTCTCTCTCTCTCTCTCTCTCTCTCTCTCTCTCTCTCTCTCTCTCTCTCTCTCTCTCTCTCTCTCTCTCTCTCTCTCTCTCTCTCTCTCTCTCTCTCTCTCTCTCTCTCTCTCTCTCTCTCTCTCTCTCTCTCTCTCTCTCTCTCTCTCTCTCTCTCTCTCTCTCTCTGACCTGATTTCTCCTTTCTTTTTCTTCATCTCTTCTTTCTTCTTTTTGCATTATATATTTTGTCTTCGTGTTCCTCTTTCTTTCACGTATTTCTCCTCTTCCTCCTCTTCCTCCTTCTCCTTCTTCTCTTCTTCTTCCTACTCCTCCTCCTCCTCCTCCTCCTCCTCCTTCCCTTCGTCAGCCCTTCTCGTATTCCGTCCCTTCCTCTTATTTATGTCAGTGTCATATTTTCATCAGATATTTTTCTTCTTTTTCTTCCTTCTCTATCTCCTTTTACATCACCTTTTATTTTCTTATTCTTCACCTTCATCTTTTTCTTCTTCTTCTTCCTTTTCTTCTTGTTTTTCTTGTTTTTCTTCTTCTTCTTCGTGTTCTTCTTCGTCGCCTTCTTTCATTTTCTTTTTCTTTTTTTCGCTTTCCGATTTTTTTTTCACTCCTCCTCCTCCTCCTCCTCCTCCAGCGCGCCGTGGCTGCAGGAGGGCCACAAGAGGCTCATTTGACTGATCAAGTGTGAGTGAGAGTCAGTCGAGCGAGTCAGATTCAGGCCAGTTTTATTTTTTTTACTCTCTCTCTCTCTCTCTCTCTCTCTCTCTCTCTCTCTCTCTCTCTCTCTCTCTCTCTCTCTCTCTCTCTCTCTCTGCTACCCTATTTTTGCCTATTTTTGTCCATTTTTGTATCATTTTAATTTTCTTTTAATTTTTTCAAGTTTTATTTTTTTTAGTTTCTCCTGATTCCTATTTTTACTTCCGCTTATTTTTCTCTTTTATTTAATTATTTTCTTTTTTCATTTCTTCTTAGTTCTGTATTGGCAGCATTTTTTTCCCCCTTTTGTCGGTCTTTTGTTATTAATATGAAAAAAAGAACAATAAGTGAGTTTTCAGGTGATTTTTTTCGTGTATTTTCCTTTTTTTTCCTCATTTTCCCATTTTTTTTTCTTTCTTTTCTCTTCTTTCTTCTTTTCTTCTTTTTTCTTCTTTCATTTTCTCATTTTCCTTTCTCTTTTATGTTCGTATTTTAGTTGTGATTTTCTTTCATGTCATTCAGTCATTTTTTTCTTCATTTTTTTTATATAGTTGAATTTTCTGAACCGATTATTTTCTTGTATATTATTTTTTGTGATTTTGTTTGATTTTCCATTCGTTATTTTTCTTCTTCCCGCCACAGTTATTTTTTTTTATTCTTACCGCGACAATTTTTTTATTTTTTTATTCTTCCCGCGAGTTATTTTTTTTCCGCGTTATTTTTATTTTTATTTTTTTTATTCTTCCCTGCGACAGACAGTTCCAGTATTTCCTTTCCTTCCCCTCGCCGCGCACGCTTTAGTATTTTCCTGTTTGTTTTCCTTCCCGGCCATTCGTCATTCTGCTTTATTTCACTTCCTCTTCAATAACTCCAACACTTTATCTCTCTCTCTCTCTCTCTCTCTCTCTCTCTCTCTCTCTCTCTCTCTCTCTCTCTCTCTCTCTCTCTCTCTCTCTCTCTCTCTCTCTCTCTCTCTCTCTCTCTCTCTCTCTCTCTCTCTCTCTCTCTCTCTCTCTCTCTCTCATCAGTTTGTCTTCGTTCAATATATATCGTCACTTTTTTTTTTTTTTTTTTTTTACCTTTCCTTTTCTCTGTCATCTGATTTTCGACTGTCATATCCACCACCTCCTCCTCCTCCTCCTCCTCCTCCTCCTCCTCTCTTGATGGTGGCATATAAGTCCTTAAACTTGAACGAAAACTTTTCCATAAAATTTTGGAAAGTTTGACCCAAAAATACAGAGGGACGACAGTCGGTCCGGGACTTTCCTATATTTTCTGAACCTCTTTTTTTTTTACTTTTTTTTTTATTCCTCGCCTCTTCGATGGAAATGATTCTTGGCGCGGGATTGCTTCTGGATTTTCGGGAATTTACGGCAACAAGAAGCGGAGAATAATGGAACTGGTAATGGGGGGGTGGGGGGGTGGCCAAGCCTCGCACGCACGCACATTCACACACACACACACACACACACACACACACACACACACACACACACACACACACACACACTCATTTATGTTTGTATTTGTTATTATCTCTTTTTGCATTTTCTTGTTTTTTTTTTCGTAACAATTGCTATTTCTTTCTTCATTTTACTTTCCCTTTTTTTCACACCACCTTCTCCCCAAAAATAGAGAAAAGGATTTGACTACTAATATCAAGACTTAGAAGGAGAGAGAAAAAAAAAAAAAAAACAGAACAAAAAATACTGCCTGAGTTAACAAGATTCAAGAAAAAAAATGTAGTTTGGTCGTCGAATTAAAAGTTGTTACCTCCACATCTACCTGAGCGTCGAGGGAAAGATCCAGAGAGAGAGCAGGTAAAGAAAAGGTCACGGAGCACGGACAGCTGGATTACGTAAAGAGTGATGGAAGGTCAGGGCGGAATGTCAGGGGGTTGCTGCTCTGGGGGGGGGGGGGGTGAAGGCGGGGGGGAGGGGGAGTGGGGAGCAGCAAATATGTAAGATGTTTGTTTTGATCTTCCACTTTTTTTCGAATGTGTTGAGTCTGTTGAGGTGTGTGGTTGATGTGTTATGATTTTGAGATGGTGTGTGTGTTGGGTTAGGATAAGTTAAGTGCGTGTTTTAAAAGGCTGTACATGTTTTTACCGTGTTCTGGATTAAGTTTGGTTACGTTAAATCCATGTATAGTATTTGTTTGTCTTTGTATAACCATTTTTTGTGTGTGGAAGTGTGTGCTGGATTAGGATAAGGATTAGGGGATAACCATTTTTTGTGTAGAAGTGTGTGCTGGATTAGGATAAGGATTAGGGGATAACCATTTTTTGTGTTGAAGTGTGTGCTGGATTAGGATAAGGATTAGGGGATAACCATTTTTTGTGTAGAAGTGTGTGCTGGATTAGGATAAGGATTAGGGGGGTAACCTTTTTTTGTGGAGAAGTGTGTGCTGGGTTAGGATAAGGATTAGGGGGAGTAGCAGTTATGTAAGGAGATGTGAGTTTGCTATGTTATGATTTCGAGATATGGTGTGTGTTGGGTTAGGATAAGTTAAGTGCGTGTTTTGAAAGGCTGTACATGTTATTACCGTGCCCTGGATTCCGTTTGGTTAAGAAAGAAAAAAATAAGAAAGAAAAAGTAAGGAAGAAAAAGTGAGGAAGAAAAAGTAAGGAAGAAAATTAAGTTAAATCCATGTAAGTTAAGTGCATGTTCTGAAAGCCTCTACATATTTTTACTGTGTTCTGGATTAGGTTCGGTTAAGCTAAATCCATGTATACTATTTGTTTATGTCCGTGTGTGTGTGCTGAGGTTGTTGTGAGGGCGATCATCTGGAGGTTGAGTTTGATGTATCCGTAAACCTTCCTCTCCCCTCTCCTCTCTCCTCGCCTCAGTGCTCATCTCCCCTTGCTTCGCCCTCTCCTTCATCTGTTTTCTTCCTCTCTTAAGATTCATTGTTATACCTTGGCTTATTCTTCTTCCTCCCCTTCTTTATTTTTTTTATTTTACTTGTTCACCTCTTCGTCACTCACCCCCAATCTTTCTCTCCTTTCCTTCTCTTTCTCCTCTTCTCTCATCTCATTTTTTCTTTCCTTCTTTCATCACTTTTCCTTTCTCTTCCCTTCTCTCATCTCTTTTCCTCTCTTCTTCCCTCCTCTCCTCTCATCTCCTTTCCTCTTCATTTCTCTCATCTATCTTCCTCTTCCCTTCTCTCATCTCCTACCCTTCCCTCATCTCCTTCACTATGATCCTCCATCTCTTCTCCTCTTCTATATCTCCTCCCTTCTTTTCACTCCCTTTCCCCCGCACCCTTCTTCCATATCTCCCTTCCCGCTTTACTCCCTTTTGTCCTTTCCCATCTTCTGACCCTCTTCTCGCCTGTCCCACTTCCTCCTCTTCCTCACCTCTCTACCTTCCCATTTCTTTCCTTCTACCATAATTTCCTTCTTAACCCTTTTTTTCTATTTTCATATCTCTTCCTTTCTTCTGTCATTTCCTTCTTTCCTCCTCTACCTTCCCATCTCCTCCCTTCTGTCAAAATTTCCTTCCCCCATTCTTCCTCCATTTCATATTTCTCTTCCTCCACTTCACCTCTTCTCCTCCTGTACAAAATCTCTATTCTTCCACTCTCCCTCCCTCACCCTTCTTCCATAATATATATCCTGACCTCCTTTCTATCTCCCTTCCTTTAACACACACCTTGTTCACTCCCTATATCGCTTTCACCCCTCTTCTATTCCACCTGCTAATGCCCCTTATTCACCCCTCCTGCAGCACCCTTCACCCATCCTCTATCATATCTCCTCACCCCTTCCTCCCAGCTGCCATTCCTTTGGTCTTTTTCTTCCTCTTCTCTTTGTTTTTTTGTTCTCGTTTATTTTTGTTGTTGCTGCCTCCTGTACTGTAAACAAACTATATATGGTCTCACTTTACGCATCTCTTCTCTCCTCTATTCCATCCTCACCTCTCTCTTCACTATCTCACTCCTTCCTCTCCTCTCCTCCATCCCATCAACATCTCTTTCTTTTCCTCCTTCCTCGCGTCTTCCTCTCCTCTTCCATCCCCCACCTCTTTCTTCACCCCCTTCCTCTCCCTCTCTTCCCTCCTTCACCCCATCCTGTCACCTCCTTTTTCCTCAGCTCCCTCACCCCAATCCAAGTCAGTCCCTACCTTTTCTTCAGCTTTACTCCCCCATTCCTCTCCTATTCTTCACCCCATCGCGTCACCCTCTTTTTCCTCATCTTTCCCCTCACCCCAATTCAATCCCTATCTTTTTCTTCACCTCTTTCCTCCCCTCTACCTCTTCCTCTCCTTCTCCCCATCCCGTCACCCTCTTTTTCCCCACCTTTCCCCTCACCCCAATTTAATCCATACCTTTTTCTTCACCTGTTGCCTCCCCTCTTCTTTTCCTCTCCTCCCCATCCCGTCACCCTCTTTTTCCTCACCTTTCCCCTCACCCTAATTTAATCCATACCTTTTTCTTCACCTTTTGGCTCCCCTCTTCTTTTCCTCTTCTCCCCATACTGTCACCTCCTTTTTCCTCAGCTCCCTTCCTCCCCTCTTTTCCTTTCCTCCACCTCATCCTGTCTCCTACTTTTTCCTTCCCCCTCGCTCCTCCCTCCCTCCCTCCTTGCCCCTCCCCCCCCGCCCCTCCCTCGTCCATAATGCAAAGGGAGAGGGAAAGGTTGAATCACGCCACCCGTCACCCGCGGCGCCGCAACCCAAATCTCTGAATAATAATTGTGCCCCTGTATTGCCTCCATTTTTGTCCACTGCTGCTTCCTGTCCCGACCGCTTCCTCTTCTTCCTTGTCTTCTTTTTCCTTTTCTTCTTGTTACTCTTTGTTGTCATCTTCTTCCTCCTTGTCTTCTTTTTCCTTTTCTTCTTGTTATTTCTTGTTCTCTTCTTCTTCTTCTTCCTCCTCCTTGTCTTCTTTTTTCCTTTTCTTGTTACTTTTTGTTGTCTTCTTCTTCTTCTTCTTCCTCCTTGTCTTCTTTTTCCTTTTCTTGTTACTTTTTGTTTTCTTCTTCTTCCTCCTTGGCTTCTTTTTCCTTTTCTTCTTGTTACTCTTTGTTGTCTTTTTCTTCTTCTTCCTCCTTGTCTTCTTTTTCCTTTTCTTCTTGTTACTTTTTGTTGTCTTCTTCTTCTTCTTCTTTCTCCTTGTCTTCTTTTTCCTTTTCTTTTTGTTGTGTTATTCGGCCTCTTTCTCCTTGTCTTACTTTTTGTCATCATCATTTTGCTATTTCTTGTTTTGTTTTTTTCTTGTTCTGGTTAGTCTATTTTTTATTTTAATTCTTCGTTTCTTCTGTTTTTTTATTCTTTTCTTCTTCCTCTTTTCTTCCCTTCTATTTTTCTTCTTTTTTTCTTCTTCTTCTCCTTCTTCTATTGCTATTACTACTACTTCTTCTTTTTATACTTCTTCTTCTACTTTTCCTCCTCTTCCTCTTTTTCCTCGTCTTTATCCTGTTCCTACTCCCCTTTTTCTTTTCTCTTTTCCTTTTTTGTCTTCTCTGGTCTCATTTAATTCTCCACTTTTTTTGTTGTTCTTGATTTTGTTTTTCTTATCCTCCTCCTCCTCCTCCTCCTCCTCCTCCTCCTACCTCTCCACTTCCTCCTTCTCTTTCACCTGCTCTTCCACCTCCCCCTTTCTGCGCTTTTTATTATTTCAGAGCCATATAGATAATTGACGGCAAGAAAGGTGTGGCGGGGCGGCAGGTGTGTCTATGCTCAGGTGTGTTAGGCCGCTCGTCAATTATGGATAGTTAACCTCACCTGTAGTGCGGTGGAATGGCGGTGGCGTGGTGGTGTGTCCATGTACGTGTGTTGTCACCTTTAAGAGTAGCTACCTGGATTAACCTGACCTATACCTGCCGTTTGTTTTTTTCTTTTTCATTCCCCCGTTTTCTTTTCGTTTCGTTTATTTTTTTCATTTTAGTTTGTTTTTTTTTTGCTTTTTTTTTTTGGTTCCTTTTTTGTCGTTTTGTCGGTTTTGTTGTTGTTGTTGTTATTTGCTCTGTGTTTTGGGTTGGTTTGTGTTTAGGGTGTTATGGGACGCGTTTCATCGGCGGAAGAATTTTGTTTTGTGACCTGGGTAAAGAATGCTAAGTAGAGGAACCATGAGAAAAAAAGAAAAGAAGAAGACGTAAATAAAGGAGAAGAAGAAGAAGAAGAAGAAGAAGAAGAAGAAGAAGAAGAAGAAGAAATTGAAGAACACCAATAGCAACTCCAACAGCAACAACAACTCCAACAACAACAACAACAACAACAACAACAACAACAACAACAACAACAACAACAACAACAACAAGACACATACAAAGGAGGGAAAGGGAGGAAGAGAGAAAAGGAGGGAGGGAAGAAAAGGCGTGGAGGGTAACGCTCGTGGTACAGCAGAGAGAGAGAGAGAGAGAGAGAGAGAGAGAGAGAGGGGGGTTGGAGGGCTCTTGCGGGATTTGTGACTCTCCAGGCTTGGGTCCTTCTGCTGCCGGGGACGTGGAGGGCCTCTCTCTCTCTCTCTCGCTCTCGCTCTCTCTCTCTCTCTCTCTCTCTCTCTCTCTCTCTCTCTCTCTCTCTCTCTCTCTCTCTCTCTCTCTCTCTCTCTCTCTCTCTCTCTCTCTCTCTCTCTCTCTCTCTCTCTCTCTCTCTCTCTCTCTCTCTCTCTCTCTCTCTCTCTCTCCGGTGGTATACGCATCAGAACCTTCTAAATGTCAGTCTATGAAATATAAAGCGTTGAATACCTTAGTAGACGCCATCATCACCTTTCTGCTCCTCCCCTCCTCCTCCTCCTCCTCCTCCTCCTCTTCCTCCTCCTCTTGTTCTTCTTGTTCAACCTCTTTTTCTTCTTCCCTAGCGATAACTAATTTTCCCATTTTCTCTATTCTCCTTTCACTATTGTATTTGTTTGCCTTTTCACTCATTTCTCTAGTTTCTCTTCATTTCTTGTCATATTCTTTTCGCCTTTCATTCCTGTTTTTGTCTTTTCTGTTCCTTTATTTCCCGTTCCTTCTATTACCTTCCCCTTCCTCTCCCTTCCCTATCCTTCCCTTCACTTCGCCTCCTTATTGTTATGTTTCACTGTTTTCCCCTTCCCTTCCCTTCCCTTCCCTTCCCTTCCCTTCCTTTCCCTTCCCTTCCATTCCCTTCCCTTCCCTTCCTTCCGTTCCCTTCCCTTCTCTTTTATCTTCCTTTCCTTTCCTTTCTCATCTCCAGGTGTATGAATGATTCAGGTGCTCAATCACTTCCTAAATGGGGTCTCGTCAGGTGGTGGTGGTTGTGGTGGTGATAGTGGTGGGTTCGATAGCAGTGGTGGTGGTGGTGGTGGTGGTTTTGGTGGTGAAACTTGGTATCGTGAGGCGGTCGGTCACACTGTACTACTGAAATTTTGATGAGAGAGAGAGAGAGAGAGAGAGAGAGAGAGAGAGAGAGAGACCTTTTTTTTTTCTCTTACCAGTTCATTTTTTCGCCGTGACAGGCTGTATGGGGCTTAGGAATGGTGGAAGGAAGGGATTAGTGCGGAGACAGCTGATAAATTTGAGGGGTTCATATCTCCTCCATTTCCTCCTCCTCCTCCTCCTCCTCTGTGATGGAAAAAAGGTGACTGATGGGATACATGATTCTACTCTTTTAAGGTTATGTAGAATGTCGACACTCTTGATCACTCGTCAGTCTCCAAAGTAAAGCAACACGTCAGCGAGGCGAGAAGAATATGACAAGAAGAGAAGAGAAAGGAATGAGTGAGAAGGGATAGAAATACAAATGCGAAAGGAGAATAGAGGAAAATGGGAGAAGCAGTTATCGCATGGGAAGAAGAAGAAGAAGAAGAGAAGGGAAAGAAATACAAATGCGAAAGGAGAATAGAGAAAAATGGGAGAAATAGTTATCGTAAGGGAAGAAGAAGAAGATGATGATGAAAAAGAAAAAGAAGAAGAAGGAGAAGAAGATGATGATGAAAAAGAAGAAGAAGAAGAAGAAGAAGAAGAAGATGAAAAAGATGAAGAATATGAAGAAGAAGAAGAAGAAGAAGAAGAAGAAGTACAAGAAGAAAAGGAGCAGAAAGATGAGGATGGAGTCAGTTAAAGCGCATTAGGAGAACAGTAAATTTGATGTTTGTTGCCTATTTTGTTTCTTGACAGCGGAAATATAATGCAGATTGTGACATGGTGAGCATATCAAACTGGAAAAAAAAGAAAAAAATAATCAGGGTTGAAGTGTATTTCTGAGCGGCGTAAATGATTTTGAACGATCCGACTTTTCTTCCCTCGTTGAACAGGTGAGTTTAAAATTATTGTGCTTTTGGATTCGTCTCGCTGTAAGGTAAACGAATCAACATAAACCACCATAATTATCCTGTCTCTCCCCCCCCCCCCCCTTTTTTTTTTTTTTTCACTCCACACTCCACCCACCCCTACCTTCCTACCTCTCCTTTCCTCTTTATCTATTTTACAGTTATAACCAACAATCAGTTCACACTAAAATATATACAGTCACTAATAGAGTTACCCTCCAGCAAAATATACTGCTAACAAAACTTAACTTTCCTTCTAATTAGCCCTTATTCAATTAACTCTGAATACCCAAATTACTTGTACACTTTATTTTTTTCCATTTCTGTATACCGTTGTGCCACAGGGAGTAAAGACCTCACCACAGACCTCGCACTTTACTGTTTTATGATTTATTTTATTATTTCTGTAGCGTACGAGCAACATCCTTCTGTATCTGGGGTCTGGACAGTAAAACAATAAAGCCTTCCATTTCTTTCCACCATTGTGCTAAAGGGAGGAGATCCTTGGCCACAGACTTCTCACATTACTATTTTATGATTTATTTTATTATTTTTAAGGCGTTCGAACAACAACATCCATCTGTAAATGAGGTCTGGACATTAACACAACAAAGCAAGCACCAAATTTTCACGTTCCAACAAAGTCTTTTAAGAGCTGCTCTCCAAGTGTCTGCGTCTCCTTGAACACGTGGCCTCATCAATCCTCGAATTAACGTAGAAAAGTATCGCAGCTTGTTTAACTTAAGACGCTGAGATGCGGCGCGGAGCTGACTAATAAATCTTTGGTAATGTGATTATCTTGAACAGGACGGGCTGCTGCTGGTGGTGGTGGTGGTGGTGGTTATGGAGATGGAGTTGTTGTTGTTGGTGGTGGTGATGGAGGTGGTGGTGGTGGTGGTGGTGATGGTAGTGGTGGTGGTGGTGGTGGTGGTTGTGGTGGTGGTGATGGTGATGGAGGTAGTATTGTATGTTGATGGTGGTGATGGTGGTGATGGTGGTGGTGGTGGTGGTGGTTATATTGGTGGTGGTGGTGGTGATGGTGGTGGAGGTAGCAGTGGTGGATGGTAGTGGTGGTAATGGTAGTGGTGATGGTGGTGATGGTGGTTATATTGGCGGTGGTGGTGATGGTGGTGGAGGTAGTAGTGGATGTTGATGGGAGGTGGTGGTGGTGATGGTAGTGGTGGTGGTAGCAGTGGTGATGATGGTGGTGGTGGTGATGGTAGTGGTGATGGTAGCAGTGGTGATGGTGGTGGTGGTGGTGGTGGGTATACTTAGCTCTAATGATGCTTCAATTATATATACTCCATCTACCTCTACTTTCCTCCTCCTCCTCCTCCTCCTCCTCCTCCTCCTCCATTTTCATTAGAGACACTGCTTTTATATTTTTTCCTTTTTCCGTGACTGAGGTTGAGCCTGCAGATAAATAGATAGATATATAGATAGATAAATTGATAGATAGATTAATAGATAGATAGATAGATAGATAGATAGGTTGAATAAAGAGATTGGATTGGTTGGATAGAGACAAAAAAAAAGAAAACACGATTGAGAAAATACGGTAAAGCAGAACAAGAGATCGTAAAAAGAGAGAATGAGTATGAACGAAAAGAGCTAATAAAAATAGAAGAAAAAAAAGAGAAATAGGAGGAAGGAAGTAGGAAATAAGTAAATAAAGAAAAAAAAGAAAAGAAAATCCATCTATCTATCAACTCAACCACCACCAACCAACTAATCCTCTTCTTTTCAACCATCACCTCCACCACCACCTCAGTCTACCTTCCACCTTCTTCCTCCTTCTCCTCCCTCTCCTCATCCTCATCCAATCCCCCTTCCCGCTCCCTTCCACCCTCCCTCCCTCCCTCACCTCCCTCCTTCCCTCCGTCATCAATTATTTCTCCCTCAACAGGTTTATCTCCCTCAGTTAGAGAATTGATAAGTTTGGGGAAGTTTTGCGCTGCGTGAGGCGAAGTTCCGGGAATAATCAAGAAGTGTGGCGGCAGAAAAGTGATGAAGGTGATGATGATGATGATGATGATGATGATGATGGGGACGATGGAGAGGGGAAAGGTCGAAAGATGAAAGGAGTAAAAGAATGAAAAGAGAAACAAGGAAAGAAGAAGACGGAGAAGAAAGAAAGAAAGGAAGAAGGAAAGAAAGAAAAAGAAAGATGGTGATGGTTGAAGATGATAGTGGTGATGAAGGAATAGAAAGTGGACGGGGAAGATAGATTGAAGGGACTGAAAAAGAAGAAGGAAAACAAAATGAAAGAAGAAATGAAGAAACAGAAAAGAGATGAAGAAGACGAAGAAGAAGAAGAAGAAAAAAAAAAGAAGGACAAGAAAGTTAAAAGATTACACTGAAATTTAATATGAAGTGATGATGATGATGGTGGTAGAGGAGAAGAAAGAAGATGAAGAAGAAGAAGGATAAATGGAAGACATAAAACAAAACCTAATAAAGAATGAAGGAGAGCAAGAATTGAGATAGTTGGAGAGAAAAATGGAAGAGCTAAAAAAGAAAACAATAGGAAAAAGGAAAACTAAAAAGAACCGAAGGAAAACTGAAAACGAAAAAAAGGAGAAGTATGACAGAGGACACACACACACACACACACACACACACACACACACACACACACACAGCCATTCCGGTCTCTTGTTCTCTATTTTTGCCACTTAAGGAAATTGTGAAGGGACGAGAAACGTGTGTGAGAGAGAGAGAGAGAGAGAGAGAGAGAGAGAGAGAGAGAGAGAGAGAGAGAGAGAGAGAGAGAGAGAGAGAGAGAGAGAGAGAGAGAGAGAGAGAGAGAGAGAGAGAGAGAGAGAGAGAGAGAGAGAGAGAGAGAGAGAGAGAGAGAGAGACCAGGAAAAGGAATAAGAGGAAGAAAAAGGAGAAGAAAGAAAAGAATAATGAAAGAAAGAAAGAAAGAAAGAAAGAAAGAAAGAAAGAAAGAAAGGGAAAAAAAAAACATCGATAGTCTTTCGGGGGTCCTAAGGGTCGGTCATTTAGTACAGCGGGCGGATTTTTTTAGAGTTACCCCGATCATTTTTTCTTGCATGTCAGGGAAGAGGAAACCGAGAAGGAGACTCACGACAAAGAAAATAAAACTGAAGAAAAGAAGAAGAGGAGGACGATAAGTTAAAGAAGAACGGAAGATTTAAGAGGAGGAGGAGGAGGAGGAGGAAGAAGAAGAGGAGGAGCTTCGCCTTTAAGACTCGAGTTCAACCAGAGTCTCTTAGGGGGCGGCACTTGAGGGTGAAAAAGACTCCCCTTTTGTCTTCCTCCTCCTCCTCCTCCTCCTCCTCCTCCTCCTCCTCCTTGCGGGAACACAAGTGAGGGACGAGGGGAACGGTAGCACAGAATACACTCTTGTTCCTCTTCATCTTGTTAGACACGAGACAAACAGACGGGCGTGTTTTTGTCTTTTTTTTTTTTTGTTTTGTTTTACTGGTTTTATTTCTTTCCCTTCCCGTTTAATATCTTTTTAGTAAGTGTTTATTTTGGGTTTAATTTCATACCTATACTCCATTTTTTTTCTTTATTATTTTTGTTGATATGAAATTTGTGAGTATTTGTCGATTTTTTGTGTATATATATTTTTATTTTATTTTTTGTTTATGTATTTGTTTGTTTGTTTGTGTTTATCTCTGTCTTCCTTTCTCCTCTTTTTATCATGCCTGTCTGTCTGTTTCTGTTTTGTCCGTCTCTCTCTCTCTCTCTCTCTCTCTCTCTCAGCCATCGCTCACTCACTATCTCATTCCCCTTGTCACTGTTATCTTCCGTTCCTCATTATCACCGCAATAACCCACACGCCCACACCATTTCTTTCTTTCTTTCTTTCTTTCTTTTTTTTTGCCCTTTTTTTCCATTTTTGCGTTTTCCTCCATTTTTTTCCCCGTTTTTGGTTCTGTGCTTTTCCATTTGTCACTTTCTATCATCTTTCTTTCTTTCTTTCTTTCCCTTTTTTTCTTTCCCTTTTTTTCATCTTCGCGTTTTCCTTTCCTCACTTTTTCCGTGTTTTGGTTCTGTGCTTTTCCAATTGTCACTTTCTACTTTTCTTTTTCTTTCTTTCTTTCTTTCTTTCTTTCTTTCCCTTTTTTCATGTTTTGCGTTTTCCTCTCCTCACTTCTTTTTTTTTGTGCTGTTTGTTTTTGTTCTTTTTTTCTTTCTTTCATTTCTTTCTTTCTTTTCTTCACCCTTTTTTCATATTCCGTTTTCCTCTTCTCATTTCTTTTTTTTTCCGTTTCTTTCTCTTCTTTTTCAATCCTTTTTCTTTTTCTTTCCTTATTTTTTTATTTCTCCCTTTTTTTTGCATTTTCTTTTTCTCCTGTCATTTTTCCTCTTTCATTTGTCATTCTTAACGTTCTTTTTTTTTTTCTTCTTCTTCTTCTTCTAAACGATTCTGAATTTGTGTGTTTCCTGCGCCCTTTTTTTAATCTGGTCTGTGTGTGTGTGTGTGTGTGTGTGTGTGTGTGTGTGTGTGTGTGTGTGTGTGTGTGTGTGTCAGTTGTATATTTAATGAAAGAGTTAAGTGTCTGTTCTTTCCTCCAAGTCCCAATTCTTCTTCATTCTTCACGGTTTTCCTCCTTTTATTCCTTCTCCTCCTCCTCCTCGAGTACTCTTTTATTCATGCATGTCCTTTTTTTTCTTTTTATTGGCAGTAAGTTTTCTCTCCCTCCTTCCTCCAACCTTTTTATATTACGAATAGGTAGAATTTTCTCTCTCTCTCTCTCTCTCTCGTGTCCACACCCAGATTTGTGACTCCCGTAAATCCTTTCCCTTCTAAAAGCGTCGCAAAAGGTTAGCCCATCATCACAAGTTTTCCCCTCTCTTGGCGTGAAGGGGAAGAGGAGGAATGGAAGGGGAAAGGGAAGGGGAGGAGAAGAAATGGAGAGGAAAGAGATGGAGAAAAAAAGGAAGGTTAGGCCATCATTAGGAGTTTTGTTTTTGCTCGTCATGAGGGAAAGGGAAGGGGAAAGGGAGGAATGGAAGGGAAAAGGGAAGGGGAGGAGAAGAAATGTGAAGGAAAAGGGAAGGGAAGAGATGGAAAGAAGAGAGGAAGGTTAGGCCATCATTAGGAGTTCTGTTTTTGCTCGGCGTGAGGGAAAGGGGAGGGGAGGGGAAAGGGACTAATGGAAAGGGAAAAGGAAAAGGGAGGAGAAGAAATGGAAAGGAAAAGGAAAGGAAAGAGGAGGATGGTTAGGCCATCGTTAAGAGTCATGTTCTTGCTACAGGTAAAGAGGAGGGGGCGGAGGAGGGGTAAAGAGGAATGGAAAGGAAAAGAGGAAGGGGAGAAGAAGAAGAAGAAATGAAAATGGAAAAGGGAAGGATGGAGAAATATTTAGACGAAGGTTATCTTATCATTAGAAGTTTAGTCTTTGGTCGGCGCGAGGGGAAGGGAAGGAAGGAAAGGGGAAAAGAAAGAATGAGAGGGAAAAGGGAAAGAAAGGAAAAACAAGACGGTGGAAGGTGTACAAAAAGAAAGTTAGTGAGAAAAGATAAAAGGAAGAGAAAGGAGGGAAGAGAAAGAGGAAAAGAGTAAGAAAGAGGCTGAGAAAGGAAATAATGAGTTGAGATGGTAAAGAAAATGAAGGGAAAACGAGGTCAGAATACAGAGAGAGAGAGAGAGAGAGAGAGAGAGAGAGAGAGAGAGAGAGAGAGAGAGAGAGAGAGAGAGAGAGAGAGAGAGAGCAGGGAATGTGGTATGAAAAAGGGTCAATAGTTATAATTCAAGAAGAAAAAAAGATGATAGAAGCGAAAGAAAAATACTGAACACTAAGAGGAAGAGGCAAGGAAATGAGAATAAATTTATAAAGGAAAAAGGAGAAGGAAGAGGAGGAGAAGGAGAAGAATGAATGGGTAAGCTTTTCAGGAAGGGAGCGAAGGAGGTGAAACAGGAATAGTGGGAGAGGGAGGAGGAAGAAAAGAAGATGAGAGTGAGTGAGGGAAAGGGGAAGAGAAGGGAAAAAAAGGGAAAGAAAAGGAGAGATAAGAGAGAGGAGAGGAGACGAAAAAAAATAGGCGAGTGAGTGAGGGAAGTAGGAGATTAGAGATGAAAAGTGGGAGAAGGAGGAGGAAAAAATAAGGGTGATTGAGGAAAATGGAAAAGAGGAAGAGAAAGGAAAAAGAATAAAAGAAAAGGAGAGGTATGAGAGAGAAGAGGAGACGAAAAAAAAAAGGTAAGTGAAGGAAGTAGGAAGAGGTAAACTTAAGGAAAGGAAAAGAAGAAAAGGAATTAGAAGGGAAAAAGGAAAGAGAAGGTTGGGTGAGGAAGGGAAAATGATGAGGGGAAGCCTGAGAGATGAAGGAAGAAGAGGGGAAAGAAAAGAAGAAAAAGGAAGAGAAAGAAATAATATGAGCGAGAGGAAGGGGAGGAGGAAAGAAGGAAAGAAAGAAAGGAAGGATGACTGAGAGAAAGGTAGGGGGGGGGACAGGGGGGAAGGGGGACGAAGGAAGGGAAGTGAAGGTGGGGCGAGAAAGGGGAAAAGAGGGGGGAGGCGACATTTATCTGCCAAAACGGATGGAGACCCCGAAATACTGACACTAGGGCCATGCAAATATGTGTGTGTGTGTGTGTGTGTGTGTGTGTGTGTGTGTGTGTGTGTGTGTGTGTGTGTGTGTGTGTGTGTGTGTGTGTGTGTGTTGGGTCATTATTATTCAGATGTATTTTTTTTTCCTTTCTTTCCCTCGTGAATTTTGTGACCTTGATGCCTTTCACTTAGAGAGAGAGAGAGAGAGAGAGAGAGAGAGAGAGAGAGAGAGAGAGAGAGAGAGTGAGAGAGAGAGAAGAAAGGAGGAAAAAAAAGAAAGTATGATATTGAAAAAAAAAGGTGAAGTGAAGGAAGATAGGAAGGAGCAAGGAAGTAAAAAGGAAAGAACAAAGCAACAGTGAAAGAAGAAGGAAGAAACTGAGAGAAGGATAAAGAGAGAGAAACAAAAGTGAGATAAAAAAATTAAAGATGTGAAGATGACGAAGAAAAAAATTATAGGAAGACTGGAAGAAACAAGAAATTAGGAAGTTATGAACAATGAAGCGATGAAACAAAAAGATAAAGAAAAGTAAGAAATATGGAAGATAGGAAAGACAAATGGAGCAGAAAGAAAGGAAGGAAGAAAGCGAATGTAAAAATGCAGGAATAGGGAAGGAAGGAAGGAAGGAAGGGCGGAAATAAAAAAAAATAAAAAAAAGGAGAAATGAAAAAAGAGAAGCAGAAAGAAAGGAAGGAAGGAAGGAAGGAAGGAAACGAATGTGAAAATAAAAAAAGGATAGGGAAGAGGAAAGGAAAATAAGAAATAAAAAAAGGGAGAAAGGAAAATAAAAACAGAAAAGAAGGAAGACAACGAATACGAGAATAAAGAAATAAGGAAGGGAGGAGGGAAAGGAAATATAGAAGAAGAAAGAGAAAAAAAAAGAAAGAAAGGAAGGAAGGAAGGAAAAAAAAGCAAGCAAGCAATCGTGTATAAGTTTTGTAGACGATCTAATCTCCTTGTGTACGTAATTGCAGCTCGTGTGTGTGTGCGTGTGCTTGTGTGCGTGTGTGCGTGTGTGTGTGTGTGTGTGTACCTGTATATACCTGTGGGAGCCAAAATTTACTCATTAGCGCACCTTCAAGAGCCTCGTCCAATCTCAACTTTCTTTTCCTTCGTTAATATAATCTTGCTTATTCGTAGCCGTCCGGGAAACCGAGGGAAGAGAGGGAGAGTGAAGGAGGGAGTTTAAAGCCGTCTTAATCCCTCTTGTTAGGGCGCCTGAGGTGGGTCAAGAGGAGGAGGAGGAGGAGGAGGAGGAGGAGGAGGAGGAGGAGGAGAAAGGGAAGAGGAGTTGGAGATGTCTTTAGCTTTCTATCCATACTGTCAGAGAGAGAGAGAGAGAGAGAGAGAGAGAGAGAGAGAGAGAGAGAGAGAGAGAGAGAGAGAGAGAGAGAGAGCAAAACCGACCGACTGACCTATGAAACAACCACCACCGTATCGACCAGCACACACACACACACACACACACACACACACACACACACACACACACACACCAGTCAGTTCTTCCGTGGTGTTGGTCGTAATTGTAGCAACTTCCTAAGCCTTACCTCCGGAGCAGATTGTAGAGGATAGGTAAGATGTGCCTCTCCCCCCCCTCCTTTCCCCTCTTCCCTTTCCCCTTCAACCCCCTCATACTTTTCCAACTCACAACCTGCCCCTTCACCCTCCTTTCACTCCCCCTCACTTTCCCCTCATCATCTCGTTATCTTCTCTACCTTAAGGGATGAAATAGGGGTGAAGGGTGACACAAAAGAAACGGGTGACAGTCAAGAGAAAATGGATGAGGGACAGAGAAAGAGAAAGCAAAAATAAAGATGGGAGAAGGGAAAAAGAGAAAGAGAAATGGAGAAAATAGGAATCTTACCCTCACCTCCTTCTTTCCCCTCATAACCTGCCCCTTACACCCTCTTCTTCCCTTCCCCTCACTCTCCCCTCATCACATCTTCATCACACCCTTCACCCTTTCCCCTCAAAACTCTTCTATATTTTATCTGCATCTCCTTCTTATAACCTCACGCTCCCCTCACCCTTCTCTCCCCTCCCCTCACATTCTTCATTTACACTTCTTCGTCTTCCTTTTCCCCTCCATTCATTCTTCCCTCACGTCATCTTCTCATACCTTCCTCTCACTTTCATATTTTCCCCTCACTTTCCTCTCACGCCTCCTCACTCTCTTCCCCTGTTCTCTATCCTCTCCTCAGATCTTCTCCCCTCACACCCTCATCCCCTCTCTTCTCTCTCCTCAGATCTTCTCCCCTCACTCATCTCCCACATCCTCTTCTTTTCCCTCCTCTCACATCCTCCTTATAGCTCCTCCTCCTCCTCTCATAACTTTTCTCCTTCCTTCACCTTCCCTCCCCCTCTTCCTCCCTTGCCTTACCTCAACTTCTTCCCCTTTAGTCTTCAATCACATCTTCCCCTTTCCCTCTCCACTCAGTACTTTTCTTCCCACACACCTTCACTCTACTCTTTCCACCTCCTCCTCTCTATCTCTCTCTTCACTCCCTCTCCTTCTCACTCTCTTCAGTAATCCCTTCTTTTCTTCATTCCCTCGCCGGCTTAACCCTGGCATCATCTTTTTCATCTCTCAATATCCTTTTTCTCCCCTTCTCCCCGCATTTTAACGTTCCACCGCCACCTCGTTCTCTCCTCCTCCCAGCTCTTACCGATAACCTCACAGGAACGGTTGGATAAAAAGGAAAATAAAGGAAAATAATAGAACAAAAGATGGGAATTTGGGAAAGTTAGTGTGCGTGGGTGACAGACGGACACAGACAGCAGAGAGATTGACAGACAGACTCGGAGAAGGAAGAAAACAGAGTGAAAGGAAGAGAAGGAAGTAATGAAAGAAAGGGAAATGACAGACGGGAACAGAGACAGCAGAGACAGATTGACAGACAGACTCAGAAAAGGAAAAAAACAGGTAGAAAGGAACAGAAGGGAAATGGCAGACGGACACAGATAGCAGGGACAGATTGACAGACAGACTCGGGGAAGGAAGAAAACAGGGAGAAAGGAACAGAAGGTAAATGACAGACAGACACAGACAGCAGAGACGGATTGACAGACAGACTCGGGGAAGGAAGAAAATAGAGATAAAGGAAGGGAAGGAATTTGTGAAAGAAAGGGAGGTGGAGATACAGATAGATAAAGAGAGGAAGGTCAATAAGATTAGGCCGAGGGAAAGTCTGTTTTTTGTCCACCATCACTTTTCTTAAGGAGACTAAATGCCCAATACAGAGGCGTCGATTATGGCGGGAAAAAACGCCACAATAAATAAACCATCGTGTGTGTGTTATCGGCAGCGCATGACAAACAGGCGCGGAGAAAAACGGCCGAATAAAACGTTTAGAGAAAGGGAAAAAATAACCTATGAGTTCAACGGTAATTTTAGAAGTTGAGAAAAAACATAAAAGATACTGAAAAAAATCATAATGGGGTCTATAGAAGGAGAAGAATAGAGGATATTATACATACTTTGAAGAAATCTTAGGAATTGAATAGTGTTTATGAAAGAAGTAAACGCAGAAAAAAACTATAAAAATCTTGAGTCTTGTGAATTCAATGGCGATTATGAATGGAGAAAATGCTGAATCGATAATAAATACCTAAAATATTAATGAAAGGTCTTGGAATTTTTGTGAAGTTTATAGGAGGAGAAAATACTGAAAAATTGTAAAAGTAAAGTACTAAAAAAAATTAAAAAAATAAAATAATCTTAGGAATTCAGTGGTGATATGTAAGGGATAAATACTTGAGGCCTTAAGTTGATTTTCCTAATGAATATTCAAAGATAAATCAATACATCAACAACAACAACAACAAATAAAAACAAGCAAACCGTTATTATCCTTCTTTTACGCTTCACCCTCATTTTTGTCCTTCTCTTCCTTCGCCTTCCTCCTCCTCCTCCTTCGCCTTCCTCCTCCTCCTCCTCCCTTGAAGCTTTAAAATCGGCTTAAATACAAATGGCGAAAGATACGTCAGGGATTCCAATATTTGTTTTCGATGTAAAGGCTCGATAAGATTAATCCTGAATTACGTGGATGTGGCGGTGGGCGGGAGGGCGGGCGGGCGGCTTGGGTGGTTGGTGGTTGGATGAATGGGTCGGGATGGATGCGTGGTGCGGATGACTGAATGAGAAGGTGGATGTTTAGATGGATGAGTGTGGGTAAGCGGGTATGCGGATGGTTGGTTTAATAGGTGGAGTTAGTTGAGTGGTATGAGTGAGTGGATAGGCAGGTGGTTAGATTCATGGTTAAGTGGTGTAAGTGGTTGAATTTATGGATGAATGAGGTTGAGGGGTGGGATGAATAATGAGGAAGGCGAGTGCTTGGATGAATGATAGTGGTTGATGAGTGGTATGCATGAGTGAGTGAATGAGTGAAATGACTGAATGGGGATTGTTGTGCTTGTGTGTGCGTAGGTGTGTGCGTTTCTGCGTGTAAGTATGTGTGTTTGTGTGTGTGTGTGGAAAGGGGAGAGAGTGATGGAAGGGGCGTGTGTGTGTATGTTTGTGTAAGTGGATGGAATGGTTACGTGGTGGAAGAGGAGATGGAGGGGAAGGGAAAGAGAAACAGAATGGGGGAGAGTAAAAGGATGTGACTAGACCTAAGTGGGAGAGGGAGGGAGGGAGGAAGGGGGTGTTTCTCTTCTCTTTAAGTCCTTCCCCCCCTCCCCCCCTCCCTCCCCATGTTACTGCGCAGAGTACTTTTTTTTTTTTTTCCTCTTTCGTGGCTCCTCATCTATAATTCTTCCCCTTTGTCTCTCTCTCTCTCTCTCTCTCTCTCTCTCTCTCTCGTTAGCAATGTTTGATGAGAGATGAGAGAGAGAGAGAGAGAGAGAGAGAGAGAGAGAGAGAGAGAGAGAGAGAGAGAGAGAGAGAGAGAGAGAGGAGAGAGAGAAAATTGCACGTGGGAGGGAGGGGAAAAGGAAAGAGGGGGAGAGAGGGAAAAGAGGAATATGAGGTGAAACAGGAGGAGTGGAAAGGAGGAGAAAGAGGAACAGGAGTGGTTAGGAAGCGAAGAAAAGGTAAATAAACAACGTAAGAGATGGGGAGAAGAAGAAAGGGTATGGAGGTGAGGGAACAGGAGGCGAAGGGCTAGTTGGATGAAGGAGAGAGGCGGTTTAGGGGGTTGAGGATAGAAGGGGAAATAGGGAAGGGTGGGATGGGAAGAGCTAGAATTGGACCTTCACTTGAAATCAAATCGTGGAGTGTGTGTGTGTGTGTTTGGAGGGGGAGGGGGGGTGAAGAAGGGAAGAACTGGCCGGTGCTACTGAGGGAAGGGAGGAAAGGAGAGGGAAGGGGAAAGAATTGAATCCCCATTTGAAGAGGAGGGAAGGGCTGCTTTGAGTATGGGACGGGGTAGAGGAAGGGAGAATGGGGAGAGACGGGGCAGGGTGGGGAGGGAAGGGGCAGGGGTATGGGGACGGGGAGATAGGTGCAGGATGAGTGGGGAGGGAGGAGGGCAAGAATTGATTCCCCATTTGAAGAGGAATCGTTTGGGAGGATCAAGAGGAGAGAAGCACTGGACTGAGTATGGGGAGAGACGAGGCAGGGTGGGGAGGGAAGGGGCATGGGTAGGGGGAGGGGGAGGTAGGTGCAGGATGAGTGGGGGAGGGGAGGGACCAGAATTGAATCCCCATTTGAAGAGGAATCTGTTGGGGGATTAAGAGGAGGGAAGAACTGGACTGAGTGTGGGCCGAGGAGGAGGAAGGGAGTGAGGGGAGGGACGTAGAAGGGAGGGGAGAGAAGAGGGAGGAAGGGAGTGAGGGGAGAAACGGAGCAGAGTGGGGAGGGTAGAGGGGAGAGTAGGTCAGAGTGTGGGACGGGGTAGAGGAAGGGAGGAAGGGGAAGCACGGAGCAGGGTAGGAGGAGGGACAACGCAGGGGAGGGAGGGGGAGGGGGAAGAATTGGATCCCCCACGAGGAGAGGAAGAAAAATCCGATACACTTCTTTGGTGGTGCTGGGAGGAAATCGCGAATTTCCTCCCAGCTCTTTCCATCCCTCAAGGGAATGACGCCCCGAGGAGGAGGAGGAGGAGGAGGAGGAGGAGGAGGAGGTGGTGGTGGTGGTAGTGGTGGTGAAGAAGGAACAAGAAGAACAAGAAGAAAAGCAAGAAAAATATCAACAAGAAATAGAAGAACAAGAACAAGAGGAAATGAAAGAGAAAGAAAACAGAGAGAGAGAGAGAGAGAGAGGCGGAGGAGGAGGATGAGAAGGAGGAGGTCAGTCATAAGAGCGGCTGGGTCATTTCTTTGGGGGCGGAGATGGCTCGGAGGATTGTGGGCGGAGGAGCCGAATTGGTTCTGTTGATTGTGAGAGAAAGACTGTTTTGACGAGCGTGAAGGAAAGGAAACGGCAATAAAACGAACAGTACCGTTTCCTTAGTGTGTGTGTGTGTGTGTGTGTGTGTTTGTGAGAGAGAGAGAGAGAGAGAGAGAGAGAGAGAGAGAGAGAGAGAGAGAGAGAGAGAGAGAGAGAGAGAGAGAGAGAGAGAGAGAGAGAGAGAGAGAGAGAGAGAGTTACCTATACCTTGATAGATGTATGTACTTGCGTAGTTTTTGTTGTTTGAAAGTTTGGTAAAGTATAATTGATATTTCCCTACCTTCATTTTTTTTCATTTCTACCACTAACAAATCACTTACCTGCGTTTTCCTTATTACTTCCCTCTTCTTGTTCTCATTTTTTCTTTTCTTTTTTATTTCTATACTCTTCTTTTTCTCTATATTCTTCTCTCGTCAACAAATAACCTTACCTGAGTTCCTTTATATCTACATTGTTCTTTTCCCTTTCTTTTCATGTCTCCATTAAATCCCTTACCTGCGTTTTCTTTATTTATTTTTACAATCTTCTTTTTCTCTTTATTTTCCTCTCTCTCTCTCTCTCTCGTTAACAAATCCCGTACCTAACTCTCTTTATATCTACACTATTCTCCTTTTTTTCACCTTACCAACAATTCCCTTAACTGTTTTTTCTTTCTCTATTTCTCTACACTGTTCTCTTCCTCGTCCTCCTCGCGATGGGTGAACAAGCAACAACAGCGGCTGCCTTCTCGTCACGTCCACGCCTCGCCCCAGTAAAGCTCGGCGGGTACAACAGTCTGTTAAGCGGCAAAGTCCTTATAAGCTTCCTTCCATTATGTTAAGCTGATGATGTTATGATCCTACCCTTCCTCCTCCTCCTCCTCCTCCTCCTCGTCCAGCACCACTACCACCACCACCACCTACTACATCTGTTAGTTCTCCTCCTCCTCCTCCTCCTCCTCCTACTCCTCCTCCTACTCCTGCATCTGCCCCTTCCTCCTCTTCCTTCGCCTCTTCCTCCTCTTCATCATCCTCCTGCTTCTCCTCCTCATTCCCCTTTTCTCTCGTCCTGTAACACATTGGTGCGCAGAAGTTTTTTCAATAACAGAGTCGTCGATCACTGGAATAGACTCCCACCGTCAGTAGTTAGCGCACAGAGTATCAATAGCTTTAAGTCTTCTTTGGATAAGTACTTCAGGGATATAAGATTATACTGACCCTTTTTCGCATGTTTTCAGACAGATTGCAGCAAGACCTCAACCTATATTTATATAATTCTCCCCCACAACCTAGATTGCAAGTAGCGAAAGTCAACAATAGAGTAAAGCAACAGTTAATGTCCGCATGACAGGTGGAGTGAGGTGTGGGTGCAGTAAGGTGACAGGTTACTGGTGCGTGCCTAGTACCGCCGGTAAAACGAGGATCAAGCCTCCACCTGTGCCCCTGAAACTATACCTCACCCATCGTGGGTATTAGGGGGGATTCTGGGGCTGCCCTGTGTAGGCCACTCGTCCTCTTCCAGTCTCCCTGTATTTCTATGTTCTTGTGTTCTTATGTAATGAAGTCATTTTCCCCCACAGCTTAGGTTACCAGTAGTGTAAGTTAAGGGTAGTAATTTCCTCTTATTTCTCTCTTTACTGTAAAATTTCCATGTCCCTTTCTTCCTTAAAGATACATGGTGTTCTCTTCTAACTATTTCCTGCCGGCACGTTGCCGGAGGTAGAGGAGGGTGGGGAGGAGCCTTCATCTATTCTGTCCTATCCTACCACACGTAGATTACTAGTAGTAGCGGTAGTAAACAGACACCCTCGCCATAGACCAATAGGTCTTCTGGTGTCTGTTCTTCCTATGTATTCCTATGTATTCCTACTCCTCGTTCTTCCAGTCCCCTTCCTCCTACTCCTCCTCTTTTTCCTCTTCTTAAACCACATCCCCGTCCTCCTTCCTCTCTTCCCCGTCCTCCTCCTCCTCATTCTTCCAGTTCTTTTTTTCTCTTTTTCCTCCTCCTCCTCCTCCTCCTCCTCCTCCTCTTCGTATGCGCGTGTAATGGTTGAATTAAATGGATCACATCTGCGTTTAGCCGCCATTAAGGGAGCGAATGGCGGGACTTTAGTGACCACGCGCGGGGCAGGATAATTTTAAAGCGGGGAAGGAAGAAGAAGAAGAAGAAGAAGAAGAAGACGAAGACGAATAATAATAATAATAAGAAGAAAAAGAATAAAGAAGACGAATAGTTAAAGAAAGAAGAAGAAAAAGAGCTAGAAGGATGAAAAAAAGCAAGCTAGCGTTGTATAGATTTCCAACCTTTAAATATATATCCGTAGTCTCCAATAATCGGTGTACATCAAGAAGAAAAGAGCAATATGACATGAAAATTGCTTAGGAGTAAAAACAAAACAAAAAAACAACAACAAAAAAACAAAAAAAAACATTGGCCCCTCTGATTAAAATTGCATACTGAATATTCGAATCTTTGCACACTCTTCTTTCACATCCTCCTTCCTCCCCACAGATCCTCCTCTATGTACGCCCTTACCAGTAGTCTTCACAAACCCTTTTCCATCACCTTTTCTCACATCCTCTTCTATACGTCCCTTTCGCCCTCCCATCTTCTTCCCTTCATCTTCTTTTCACCCTTCCCGTCTCCCTACCCTCATCCTCTCCTCATTCTCCACCTCCCTCACATCTTCCTTTCATGCTGTTCTATGTCTTAACCCTCATCCATTTCTCTCTTTTCTTTCCCTCTTCTTCTCCCCTCTCCTCCCATCTTCGTTCCTGTATCTCTATCGTCTCCCCATTTTCTACTTCCCTCACATCTTCGTATCACTCACTGTCTTCTTTCTTAACCCTCATCTTCTCTTCACCTCCTCTCATCCTTCCCCTCCTTTACTTCCCAATCACCCTTCTTCTCCCCTTCTCCTCCCATCTTTTCCTCACACCCCCTCCTCATTCTGAACTTCCTACTTCTCTCTTCTCTCTCTACCTGTCTACGTCTACAACTTCATTTCACTTTGTCCTCTCTTTTTAATACTCATCTTCTCTTCACCTCCTCATCATCCTTCCCCTCTCCTTCACTTCCCTTTTCCCCCTTCTCCCTTTCCCCCTCTCCTTCCCTCCATTTTCAGGATGTACTTTTCTCTTTAATACTCATCTTCTCCTCACCTCCTTATCCCTCCCCTCTCCTTCACTTCCCTATTACCCTTCCTCCCTCTCTCCCCTCTCCTTCTCTTCACCTTCAGTATATACGTAACAAAATCAAGGTACTTCTTTTTACTCCCCTCCCCTTGAGTGTGTTTTGCGCCGGCTCGGAGGGAGGGAGAGAGGGAAGGAGGGGCAAGGAGGGAGGGAGGGAGGGGCGGAGGGAGTCTGTGTATGTCTGTGTTATTATTATTCCAATAGTCAAAGGAAGTTCTCGTATCGGAAAACACTCTTGAGGAACGGCGGTGTGTTGATTTCGCGTTTTCCTTCTTCCGTATAATTTGGAGCCGGTAACTTTTTTATTTTTTTTTCCCGGCGGTGATTTTTTTGCGGATTTACGAGTTATTTTGGAGTTCTGCAGTCAGGTGTTTTCGTGTTCTTTTTTTTTTCTTTTTTTTTCTTAAGGAGGAGAGCAAATATATTGATTTTGTTATGTTCCTGGTAAGTATAAGATTTTTTTATGTATGACGTGGTGGAGGAGGAGGAGGAAGACGAAAGATGAAGAAAATAAACGACATTGGATATAAGAAAGAAGACGAAGTAGGAAACCCAGAAGGTGCAGGAGGAGGAGAGGTAGGTGGAGAAGGAGGAGGATTAGGTGGAGAAGGAAGAGGAGGAGGAGGAGGAGGAGGAGGAGAAGAACATAATATCTGTGAATTGTGGAGGGCAGCAGGGCGCTCAGAAATAAACAGGCAAAGTAGCTGATGAAGATGACGGAGGAGAAGAGGAAGAAAAAGAAGAATAAGAAGAAGAGGAAGAAGAGTAATGCATGAGAACTATGAACAAAAAGCAGGACTCGCACTCAAAAAAGAACCTGATGAAGTAGGAGAAAGAACAGGAGAACAGGCGGAGGAGGAGAAGAAGGAGGATCAGGAGAAGAAGAAATAGAAGTAGCAGAATGGAACGCAAAAGGAGAAGGTGGAAGAGGAGGAGGGGGAGAAGGATGAAGGGGAGGAGGCGGCGGAGGAAGAGGAGGAGTAGAAGGAACAGCAGGATCAGAAAGAAGGAATAGAAGTAGCAGGAGGAGACGCTGAAGGAGAAGAAGGAAGAGGAGGAGGAGTAAGTAGTGAAAGGGAAGGAGTGAGGAGAGGAAGAGAAGGGCAGGAATAGGAGGAACAATAAAAGGAGGAGTAAGAGGAAGGGGAGGAGGTGGAGAAGGAGCAACAGCAGAAGGACGCGGCGGAAGAGGAGGAGGAGCTGTAGGAGGAGGAGGAGGAGGAGGCGTAATGCATGTGAATTGTGGAGGGCAGCAGGACTCTCACAAGCCGCCCGATATCGACACTTCCGCCTCGGCAGTCGTAATGGATTAAACTCATGTCCTGGGAGGGAATGGATGATGCTGAGGGGAGGGGAGATAGGGGATGAAGATGCTGGAAGGGGATAGGAGGAATGGGGACGAAGATGCTGGGTGATGGAGATGGGAATGGAGGTGATGCTGGGGGTGGGATATGGGGACGAAGAAGATGGTGATGGAGAGAAGGAATTGAGATGAGGATGATGCTGGGGGAAGGAGATGGGGATGAAAATGGGGTCAGTAACGGGGAGAGTTGGGGACGAAGATGATACTGGGGGAGGAATAAGAGTGGAGATGAAGCTTGGAGGAGAGATGAGGATGGAGAAGATACTGGGGGAGAGAGATGGGGATGAAGATGGGGTCGGTAACGGGGGTGAAAATGACGAAAGGGAGAGTTGAGGACAAAGATGATGCTGGGGACGATCGACGGGGGGGGGGGTGGAGATGATGCCCGGGGGGAGAGACTGAGGTGTAGATGGGGTAGTAATGAAGATAGAGATGGGTGTAGCAGGAAATAGGGACAGAAGTGATGGAGAGGAAGAGGCTGCAGGGGTTTGAGAGAGAAAGGATGGCAGTTAGGAAAGATAAGAGAAGAAGAGGCGTATTGGTTGTGGTAGTAATCCGTCAGCTGTTTCTCGTGGTTATGTGATTTAGACGTGTGTTTGTTTTGCTACTCCACGTGTTTTTCCTCGTTTGATTGATTCTTGATGCGTCGATGTTGGTTTAGTAAGTCTCGTTCAAGATTTTTGCTCTTTTTCGTCTTCTTTTGCTGATGTGGAGGTACTTGTAGAAGGTCGCTCTTGAGGTTTAGGGCCATACTCTTACAACATTTCAGCGTCCAAGCACACATATTTAACAAGGCTTTCGAAGGAGTTAAGGGCATTTCGAGGAGTAGCTTTATGACCCTGGTGGTAGTTTGATCCTTCTTCTGTACTATGAACCTACTAATATATTCATGCTAACCCGAGTGATCTTTTTATGGCCTTTGAAAATAGTTGATGTGAGGGATGGATGTGTCTGACAATACCAACCTTAGTATTGGATGAAATGTGCCAAGATGTTCGTCTCTTCAGGCATCTCATCTCACCCGTCATTTATAAGCCGGGTACATAGGTTATTGATCAGCATAGACTGGGTTTTCAATATTATAGGCTGGTTGTTTTTAGTACCGGTCGTTTTAATTTCAGTGTAGCCCGTTTTTTTTTTCGGCAAGTCCGGTTATTTAGAAGCTTAGTTTTGTTATTGATTTGCCCCAGCTGGCTTTTGTGTTTTCTCTTTCCTTTTTGTTATTGAACTGTTCCTTTCCCGCTAATAAAAGTCCTGTTATTTACTTCTTCATTCCGTTTATTACCTGATGAAGTCCTGTTATTGACGGGTATAATCTGGTCAGTGATTGCCATGATCCGGTTATTTAGTGGTGCTGGTCCGGTTATTGATTGCTATGATCCGGTTATTTAGTGGTGCTGGTCCGGTTATTGATTGTTATGATCCGGTTATTTAGTGGTGCTGGTCCGGTTATTGACTGCTATGATCCGGTTATTTAGTGGTACGGGTCCGGTTATTGATTGCTATGATCCGGTTATTTAGTGGTGCTGGTCCGGTTATTGATTGCCGTGATCCGGTTATTTAGTGGTGGTGGTCCGGTTATTGATTCCTATGATCCGGTTATTTAGTGGTGCTGGTCCGGTTATTGATTGCTATGATCCGGTTATTTAGTGGTGTGGGTCCGGTTATTGATTGCCGTGATCCGGTTATTTAGTGGTGCTGGTCCGGTTATTGATTCATATGATCCGGTTATTTAGTGGTGCTGGTCCGGTTATTGATTGCTATGATCCGGTTATTTAGTGGTGCTGGTCCGGTTATTGATTCCTATGATCCGGTTATTTAGTGGTGCTGGTCCGGTTATTGATTGCTATGATCCGGTTATTTAGTGGTGTGGGTCCGGCTATTGATTGCCATGATCCGGTTATTTAGTGGTACGGGTCCGGTTATTGATTGCTATAGTCCGGATAATGATTGCTATAGTCCGGTTATTGATTGCTATAGTCCGGTTATTGATTGCTATAGTCCGGTTAATGATTGCTATAGTCCGGTTATTGATTGCTATAGTCCGGTTATTGATTGCTATAGCCCGGTTATTGATTGCTATAGTCCGGTTATTGATTGCTATAGTCCGGTTATTGATTGCTATAGTCCGGTTATTGATTGCTATAGTCCGGTTATTGATTTGCACAGTCCGATTTAGTTACGATGTTTTTTTTTTTTTTTTTTTTAATCGACTTTTGCTTATGGTGGTTTTTATCGGTGTGCGTGTGTGTGTGTGTGTGTGTGTGTGTGTGTGTGTGTAGTTCAAGGAAGGGAATAACGTATAATATCAAGCTTTCTTAAATAACCTTCAACCTCTACTTCACTGAGTCAAGTTTAAGCTTCAATTTCCTTTTTTCGTCGTCCACTCGGTAAGTTCCCTTGATTTTTCATTTCATTATTTTCCTATACCTTTTTTTTCCTTCTTTTTTTTATTCCCTCGTGCAAATTTTTCTCCTCGGCCGTAATGGGTCTTAACTTTTCTACTCCCCGATTCGTCATGGCGCTTCAAATCCTCTTAGTTCATCCCTTTTTTTTCTTTTTTTCTATTTTTTCACTCCTTTAATCTTTTTCCTCTTCCCTTCATTTGCTTCTTATCTTTTTGGGTCGTTTCTTCCTGCCTCTTTCCTTTCTTTTTTCATCTCCTTCCTTTTCGTCATTTCTTCTTCATTTACATCGTTGCATTCTTTCTACTTTCCTTTTCTTTCTTTCTCTACTTTTTCACTCCTTTAATCTTTTTCCTCTTCTCATTTGCTCCTCATCTTTTTGGGTCGCTTCTTCCTGCCTCTTTCTTTTCTTTTTTTCTTCTCCTTCCTCTTCGTCATTATTTTCTTTTTCATATCCTTCTTCCTCTTCGTCGTTATTTTCTTTTCCATCTCCTTCCTCTTCGTCATTGTTGTCTTCTTCATGTACGTCTTGCATTCTTTCTGTTTCCCTTTCTTCTTCCGTCTCTTTTTTTCATTCTCCTTTTTTTCTTTGTTTTCTTTTCTTTACCTAATTCTTTCTCCTTCCTCCTCTTCCTTTCTCATTTTTTTAGCTCCTTTATCCTATCTCCCCTCTTTCATTTTTATTCTCTCTTCATCGTCTTTTTATGCTCATCCTTCATTTTCTCTTTCTTTCGTTCTTCTGTATTTTCCTCATTTTTTCTTTTATTTTACGTCTTGCATTCTTTCTATTTTCGTCCTTCTTCTTCCATTCCTCATCTTTTTCTTCCTTTTTTTATTTTCTTCCCTTTTATCCTCATCCTCTTATTCTTTTCCCTTCCTCCTTTCACTTCTCCTCCTCCTCCTCCTACTCCTCCCTTCGTCACACCACAAGGCACGTGACCAGACTGATAATTTTTTCCCCATTAATGACGTCGGAAAGGAAATGGGGCGAATAGGGAAGAGGGGCGCGAGGGAGGAGGAGGAGGAGGAGGACGAGGAGGAGGAGGAGGAGGAGGAGGAGGTTTATGAGTCGGGATTGCGAAGGGAGAAAATCTTAAATGCGTATGTCTTAATTGCTGGGAAAGTTAATAGCCGGGGTTTAGAGAGAGAGAGAGAGAGAGAGAGAGAGAGAGAGAGAGAGCAGGCGCAAGAATATGACAACAGACACACACATATAGAGTTAAAGAGACAGACAGACAGGCACATGAAAAACCCCTGACAAAAATGGAACCCAAGGAAATGGACAGAAAGATAATTACACACACACACACACACACACACACACACACACACACACACACACACAAAGCTCGGAAAATGTTATAAGGCATTAGTGTCGTTAGCCAAGAGGCCCACTGAATGACCTCCTGTTTCTCACAAGACAACGAAAGTATATGATTTTGAAAGTACTTTTTTATATAGAGGGAAAAAAATAGTCAGGAATACTTAGAGAAAAAAATCGAGACGTTGTTTAGTATATGGAAAAAAAGTTTAATTGGTGTTTCTTGTCTTCTTCTTCTTCTTCTTCTTCTTCTTCTTCTTCTTATTATTATTATTATTATTATTATTATTATTATTATTATTATTATTATTAGTAGTAGTAGTAGTAGTAGTAGTAGTAGTAGTAGTAGTAGTAGTAGTAGTAGTAGTAGTAGTAGTAAAATAACTATCTCTGCTTATTTCCTCTGGCCATTCCTTCCATTCCCCCCCCCCCCCCCAAACACACACACACACACACACACACACACACACACACACACACACACACAAACACCTCGTCCCAAAATGTGGTGGAGCGGAAAGGGTGATAAAATTGTGTGTGACAGAGCAGACTCAATGATGCAATGGTGGGGTGATGATGATGGGGAGGGAAGAAGTTGGGTGGGGGGGTGAATACCTTGATAAATTTGGGGGTGGGGAGAGAGAGTGGGGATTTAAATTGCCGAACGTAGGAAGGAAGAAAGGAAGAAAGAAAGAAAGAAAGAAAGAAAGAAAGAAAGAAAGGAAGAAAGAAAGAAAGGAAGGAAGGAAGGGAGTAAAGAAGAGAAGCGGAAGGCAGAGTGTAGGTTTAGGTACAAGAAACAGATGGAGGAAGAATGAATGAAATGAAGAAGGGTATAAACGAAAAGATGAAGGGATAGGAAGGGGAGAAAGGAGAGGGTACAGAGTTGAAATGCGGGCGCCGGCGAGAGAGAGAGAGAGAGAGGGGGAGTGGGAGGGAGGAAACGTAGGATATAAAGGAAAAGGAAAACGAAGAGAAAGGAGAAACTGGAAGGAGGAAGAAATGGGAAAATAAGGGGAGGAAGAGGAAAAGTTAGTAGCAATTCAAAGGTATAAGGGATGAAGAGTGAAGGGGGCAGAAAGGAGAAGAGGATGAAGGAGAGGGAAGGAAGAAGGGAGAGGGGGAGGGACAGAGGGAGGGAGGGAGGAATAGCAGCTGGCTCGTCGCACAAAGGGTTACGAGCAGAGATTTATGTTGGAAGAGAATAATGATTGGGCGTTAATTCACGTGTCAATGTAGGTATCTGTATTGTGTGTGTGTGTGTGTGTGTGTGTGTGTGTGTGTGTGTGTGTGTACTTGTTTTCTGTCTGTCCCATTCTCGTATTTTTACAGTATTCAATAGGAGTCCATTTACCTTTATTTTTTACCGTTTACATGAATGAGGAAAATACATGTTAGGTACGGGTATAACATCCACCATTCCTTGCATCATATTGGACTCCCTTAGTCGTGTTTGTATCAGTGGGTGTTTTGGCATTATCGTCTGTTTTTTTCGTGTTCTATTTCGTGTGTTGAGGTACATATTGACGGCCTTGTGAGGGTGAACAGATGGTTTTATTTTTATGTTTATTTCTGGTCATATTCGGTCATTGGCAGGCAGGGTTGATACTGGTGCCTGGAATCATTTTTTTTTTTACACACACACACACAGACACACACACACACACACACACACACACACACACACGCACACACACACACACACGGTTATCCTTCTCTTGCCTGCCTTCCCTTCCTTTTAAACTCGCCCCTGCCGTAAGCGCTTTCATTTTTAGAGTTAGACAAACCGTGGGGATGAAAATAAAATGCTCGCTCTCTCTCTCTCTCTCTCTCTCTTTTTCTTTTTCTTTTTCTTTTTCTCTCTGAACCTGCATCAAAATGGCCTGTGGTTTGCTCTTGAAGGAGGGAGAATTTTTGCCGGCGTCGCGTCCACCCAAACCAGCCGGAAAATCGCCATCCAGAACCTGCTGCGGAAACTTCTCCTGACGAACTCCTGACGAGGGGAAGTGTGCATGGATGGCTGTCGGGGGGGGGGGTGGCGGCATGGGAGGAGGGGTGACCGTCTTTGTGGACGAGTGAGGGGGTGACGAGGTGAGTGGTTGGATTGCAGTGTGGCTGAAATTACTGGAGGGTGGATGACAGGGCAGGAGATTGGTTGACTTTGGAGTAGGATGGTTAACTTAAGACGATAGTGGTTGACTGGGTGAGAGATGGATGGTTGACTGATTGAAGACTTGTTGTTTGGCCTGTTGAATGATTGATTGAGGGGGTGATGGGTGAGTGGGTGGGTTGCAGTGTGGCTGAGAGAAGTGGAGGATGGATGACAGGGCAGGAGATTGGTTGACTTTGGAGTAGGATGGTTAACTTAAGACGATAGTGGTTGATTGGGTGAGAGATGGATGGTTGACTGATTGAAAACTTGTTTGTTTGGCCTGTTGAATGACTGGCTAAATGTCTGAATGGCTAATTGGTTGTCTTAAGACGATAGTGGTTGACTGGGTGAGAGAAGGATGGTTGACTGAAGACTTGTTGTTCGTTTGGCCTGTTGAATGATTGGCTAAATGTCTGAATGGCTAATTGGTCGGGTGGCTAGTTAACTCCATGGTCCATATTCTTAAACATATCGGTCTCCTATTACAACTATTTCCTAGGGCCACAATGAAGAGTAATCGGATTTTCATGGTTGTTTTTTCCCGCGTTAATTAAACCACCACTTACGACAACTATGTAATAATCAGCACTCCACCAAGACTATCATCACGCTTTTTTTTTTTTTTTTTTTTTTTTTTCTTTTTTTTTCCCCTGTAATGGGAGGTAGCAGGAATACACTGAGTCATTACTTCACTTAGTCCGCCAGTTTTGGTTTCCTTGTCGCCTTAAAATGTTGCTTACGAGTGATTCCCAAACCTGGTGTGGGAACGAGACAACAGATCGCTAGTCCGTCATTGTGGTTCATGCGCGTGTTAAAGATCCTGATGTGTAAAACTATCGCTAACATCACAAAACAGTCCGTGGAAATCCCAGCAACTTCTACGAGACGATATTTTAAACAGGGAAACTAAGACGCCGCTATGATTAAAAATACGGACTTACTTATTACTGGTTGATGGATTGAAGGGCTGAGTGAGTGAGTGACTGGCTGGCTGATTGGGTCGACAGGTGGCTTGGTGGAGGATCCGTATTTGACTAACTGGTTTGATTCGTGACAGGCGAGTTGGCGGGTGCGTGGCAGGGTAATTGTTCTAAGTGGCTCCTTACCTGACTCGCTGATTCTCATAGACTTGCTGATTGGTTAATTGAAAGGGTGACGAGGAAGCTTCACGGACTTATAGCGTGTGACGGGACTGAGTTTTTTTATTTTGTTGTTGTTGAATGTAAAGGAGGTTTTGTTTTTTTGTTGTTGTTGAATGTGATGGAGTTTTATTTTATTTTGTTGTTGTTGTTGAATGTGATGGAGTTTTATTTTATTTTTTTGTTGTTGTTGAATGTGATGGAGTTTCATTTTATTTTGTTGTTGTTGAATGTGATGGAGATTTATTTTCGTTTGTTGTTGTTGAATGTGATGGAGTTATTTTCCTTTTGTTGTTGTTGAATGTGATGAAGTTATTTCCTTTTGTTGTTGAACGTGACGGCAAACAGACTGACTTACTGAACGTGTGTGCTGAACGGGATGACTGAGGGGGGTAGGGAGAGGAGGAGGAGGAGGAGGAGGAGGCTGGTGTGTAGATCTGCGGAGGAGGGAGGGAGGGAGGGAAAGATGGAGAGAGGGAATATAGGAGAGTGAGAAGGAGGAGAGGAGAGTGGGAGAATGACTGGGAGAAAGGGGGGAGAGAAAGGGAGAGTGGGAGGGAAAGATGGAGACAGGGAATATAGGAGAGTGAGAAGGAGGAAAGGAGAGGGAGAGAATGACTGGGAGAAAGGGGAGAGAAAGGAGAGGGAGAGTGGGAGGGAGACAGGGGAATAGGGGAGGAGAAGGAGGAGAGGGAGAGTGGGAGAATGACTGGGAGAGGGGGGGAGAGAAAGGGAGAGTGGGAGGAAAGATGGAGACAGGGAATATAGGAGAGTGAGAAGGAGGAAAGGAGAGTGGGAGAATGACTGGGAGAAAGGGGGGAGAGAAAGGGAGAGTGGGAGGGAAAGATGGAGACAGGGAATATAGGAGAGTGAGAAGGAGGAGAGGAGAGTGGGAGAATGACTGGGAGAAAGGGGGGAGAGAAAGGGAGAGTGGGAGGGAAAGATGGAGACAGGGAATATAGGAGAGTGAGAAGGAGGAGAGGAGAGTGGGAGAATGACTGGGAGAAAGGGGGGAGAGAAAGGGAGAGTGGGAGGGAAAGATGGAGAGTGAGAAGGAGGAAGGAAGGAGTGATACAAGGCTAGACTAGTGTGTACTGAATAACCGACTCCTTAAGACTGACTCACCAATGACTCGCTGGACAGGTGAGCTCGTTCTTACAAGACTGACTGACTCGCGACGTAAAGTGAAGGTAATCTAATTTTCTATCGTCTACCCATTTATCTTTTTTGTTCAGCTTTTCAAAGTTTGATAAGACTGGAAGTTATGTAGTTAATATTATCTTAAGAGAGAGAGAGAGAGAGAGAGAGAGAGAGGGAGAGGGGTAGGAAAAGGGAGGCGAGGGAAGAGGAGAAAAACGAGGAAGGAAAACGTGAAAAGAGAGAAGAGAATGGAATAAGGAAGGAGAGAGAGAGTAGAACCAAACAAAAGAAAAAAAATAAACACACACACACACACACACACACACACACACACACACACACACACACACACACACACACACACACACACACACACAGGCTCAAGAACATAAGCATAAGCATAAGATACATAAACCACTGACAGTGACGAATCGCATAATAAAAAAAGAAAAAAAGAAACTCGCACAACAATAGAGTCTTGATCCCTTACGACGATTTAGACAAGGAAGAGAATGAAGTAAGAGAGAAAGAACGAAGAACCAGAAGGGATCAGAAGGAGGAGGAGGAGGAGGAATGGGAGTGAGCGCTGAGTGAACACAAGAAAGGCAAGCTCGACAAAAGGAGGAGGATTGTCAGTGTTAAGCTTCTTGTTATGATTGTGGCCGCGACTCACTCATTCCTGCATTGTTGTGTGGCAGGAGGGGTCACGCTTACTCCCCCCCCCCCCTCTCCTGTGTGTGTGTGTGTGTGTGCGTGTGTGTGTGTGTGTGTGTGTGACATTCAGGGGCTCACACAACATCACTATCTCTTCTTTTTCCTCTTCCTCTTCTTCCTTCTCCTCTTTTTTTTTTTCTGTTTCTTTGTCGTCGTTGTAATTTTTGTTGTTGTTTTTAGTGCTGTTTTGGGTAGGGTTGTCGTCTTAGGGAGTGGTGATGGTGTTGTTGTTGTTGTTGTTGTTGTTGTTGTTGTTGTTGTTGTTGTCACGTATCAAAAACAGGAACTAAATCAAAAGAAGTATATACAAAATTTGGACCATGATAAAGAAAACAAGAAAAACAAACAAACAAAAAACGAAGAACAAAAAAAAAAAAGAGTAAAGAAACCAACACAGCAGAACTATTCTTTTCCTTATTTTTTTTTTTTTTCAATTAGTTCAGTTTCGGGGTCACAGCTTTCGTGCCCCGGCCGGAAAGGGATCGCCGAGGAGGACAATAAATTGACTCAACAAACTGGGCAATTAAGAGAGACATAAACCTACTCCCTTATTGAACCGTGTCGGGGTGTGTAGCGCATTCTTTTGTACGCTTCTGACCCCCTCCCCCCTCTCCCCCCCATTCTCTCTCTCTCTCTCTCTCTCTCTCTCATTACAGTTCTAGATCCATTGTTATTAAAAAAAGTCTTCTAGAGGACGGTTCTTTTTAGGTTATGGTGTTAGTTGAAGTGGGTGGGGGTTGGAGGAAGGGATGAGGGGGGGAAGGGGAAGGGGGAATATGGTAATGGTGGGGAAGAAAGTTGAATATGGAGACTGGCGTTGGGGGAAGATGTTTTTGTTTAGAAGGAAAAGGAAAGGGAAAGAGAATTGCTAAGAAAGGGGGAAATATAGGCGAGTGATATGGTAGAGGGGTTGTTGGGAAATGAAAGTAGAGGTGCTGATGGGCTATTACACTGGGCACATTTTCCGTGGATCTTCAGTCATAAAAGCATTGATATTTGCCTTCGTGGACATACTACCGTCGTCTTCCTATCACACTTGCCCCACACTCTCTCAGCGTACCGTGGTCTTGACCGACACATTTTCACAAGTGTGGGTGACGTCCCTGTTCGCACCCCCGTTTTCACTCAAAGTGCCGTTGCTTTGGCTCTGGTGACACTCAGTTTACACAAGCAACGGAAAAAGAAAAGAATGTGGAGGCGGCAATGGCTTACGAGAAGAGAGGAGCGCAGTGAAGTGATGCAGCTGTTACAAGAACTACGTCTAGAAGGTGAGGAAGGCTACAGGCAGTGGATGAGTCAGCAAGGACCAATTTTATGAAGTATTGAGCCTTGTGCAACCATCTAGAGCCAAGAAAGACACAAGGCTTAGGAAACCAATGTCTGCTCTTCCTTCTATGCAGTTTTTTTTGCATACAATTCATGCCTGGGATTCCACAAAGCTGGCATGTCCCGGAATTTCTCAATTAAAGTGGCCTCGGAGGTCTTGGTCCAGGCAACAACACTCATAGCTGTGCGAATGTAGGGAGAATAGGGTGTAGCTTCTTCCTCTTCTTGTTTCTTGTTATTGCTGCTGCTGCTGATGGTGTAAATACCGCCGTCCTTTGGTGAAATCTACGGTAGGTTTGAAAGATCGTGGACACCAGAAAACCACGGAAATGAGAACCACGCCAGCGGGAATCGTGGTATGACTGAAGATCCACGGAAAATTTGCCCAGCGTAATAGCCTCTTTAGGGTATGAAGAAGAGATAATGAAAATGAGAGGTGTAAGGATAGAATGAAGAAAAGAAAGGGTAATGGAAGAAGAGGTGTTTATAGGAAAACATTTATTATTATTTTAAAGTTCTTCCTCTGGCGTCTGTAGGCTTTCTTGGTGGGGCCTGATGGTCGGCTCCAGCTTGTTATGGCGCAGGCAAGTGTTTATAGTGGCGCCATCTTACTTGGCTCATGCTGCACCCCGAAGCTCATCTTTGAATCCCTATTTAGTCTGGGTTGATAGGTGGTCTTCAGGGCAGCATGTGAGCAGTCTTAGGCCACTCGGCTGTAACTGAAAAATCCTAGCTTGTGGCGGTGGGCACGCTAACCACTCAACCACCGCCTCCCCAGTGGGTGGTATTAGGGAAAAAAAAATAGGGTATGGGAGAATGGAGAGGAGAGGTGTACTAGTTTAGTGAAGAGGAGGGGAAAATAAGAGGGGGAAACGCTTGAAAAGAAGGGGGAGATGTCAGGACAGAAGAAGAGGAAAGGATATGGGAGAATAAAATGGAGAAGTGTAAAGGGGTAGAGAAGAAGAGAGGAAAGGAAGAGCATAACGGGAAGGGGATAGGCGACGGGAGGGGTGAGAGGGGAGGTGAGGGGACTGAGGGGAGGTAAGGGAGGTGAGGGGAGGCACGGGGGGGGTGAGGGGAGGCACGGGGGGGGGCGAGGGGTGAGCGTGCCACTGCCAACACTATTACCATGACAATTGGTGTAGAGTCAGGAGGAGGATTAAAGAAGACAGCCTCCAGCCGTTTATACTGGAGAGATGGTCTTCTTCCCCCTCTTCCTTCCTCTCCCTCCATTACCTCCTCTTACCCTCTCTTCCTTTCCCTCTGCATCATTTTTCTTTTTTTTCTCTTCTATGTTCTCCCTCTGTTATCCCTTCTTTTCCTTTTTTTCGTTCTTTCTTTCTTTCTTTTTTGTCTTTCTTTCTTTGCTCGTTCTCCTTCCCCCTTCTTTTTTCTTCTTCATCTTTTCCCCTCTACGTTCTTCCTCTGTTATCCCTCCTTTTTCCCTCTTTCTTTCTTTCTTTCTTTCTTTCTTTCTTTCTTTACTCGTACTCCTTCCCCCCTTCTTTTTCTTCTACATCTTTTCCCCTCTACGTTCTTCCTCTGTTATCCCTCCTTTTCCCTCTTTCTTTCTTTCTTTCTTTCTTTCTTTCTTTCTTTCTTTCTTTCTTCCTTTTTTTTACACGTATTCCATCCCCCTCCTTTTTCTTCTACATTTTTTCCCCTCTTCGTTCTTCCTCTTACCCCTCTTTTTCCCTCTTTTTTTTCGCTTTTCTTTTTTTCCCTTTTTTCCTTTATTCCTACTCTTTCCCCCTCCTTTTTCTTCTTCATCTTTTCATTACCTCCTTTCTCCCTTTCCTCCTTTCCCGGTGATCCTCTTTTCCTCCTCCTCCTCTTCTTCCTCTCTTTTCATCCCTGTTCTTTTTCTTTTTTTCTTTACTATCGCTCCCTCCCTCTCTCTCTCTCTTCTCTTTACCTTCCTCCTTATATTTTCCTTTTTATATTCTGTTCTTCTTCCCGTTTATTCTCTCTATGTCTCCCTCCATTATCTTTCTCATTTTCCCTTTTTTCTCATGTTTTTCTTCCTCCATTACATTCTAAAATTTCTTCCTCTTCTCTCCTCTCCTGGCTGTCTCCATTTCCTACATTTCTCTCCTTCCTTTTATCCCCTTTCTTTCCTCCCATTTCTTCACTCTTACCCTCCCTCCCTCCCTTCCTCTCCCTCTCCCTTTTTTTATCCCTCCCTCCAGTCTTTCCTCCTATTTCCTTACTCTACTCTCTCTCTCTCTCTCTCTCTCTCTCTCTCATCCCTCCTCCCGGTTTCCCTCCAGTCTTTCCTCCTACTCTCCCTACCTTCCTCCCTCTCCCTCTTCCTCTCCCTTTCTCATCCCTCCCCCCGGTTTCCCTCCAATTTTTCCTCCTACTCTCCCTACCTTCCTCCCTCCCTCTTTCTCTCCCATCCCACTCCCCAGTCTTTCAACCCATTATCTTACTCCCAATAACCCTCCCTCCCTCTCCCTCTCCCTTTCTCATCCCTCCCCAGTTTCCCTCAATCTTCCTCCCTACCTTCCTCCCTCTTCCTCTCCCTCTCCCATCCCTCTCCCCAGTTAGCCCTCGTTCCCTACACTCCTTCATCTCTCTTCTCCCTCCATTACCTCCTCTTCCAGTCTCCCATTCAGTCTCCCCTCCTCCTTCTTCTCCTCCTCTCCCCTCCTCTTCCTCCCATTCCGACTCCTCCTCGATGGCGTCCTATTACCATACAAAAAATCTCCTCTCTGTTTTCGATTCCCTGTTTCGTGATTGTGTTTTATTCTTGTTTGTTTTTCGTATTTTTGAAGTATATATATTATGGTTATTTTCTTTTTCCCTCTTTCTTTATTTCTATCTTTCTTTACTCGTATTCCTTCCCTCTTCTTTTTTCTCCTTCATTTCCTCATTACCTCCTTTCTCCCTCTCCTCCTTTCCTGGTGATCCTCTTTCCCTCCTCCTCCTCCTCCTCCATTCTGTTGGTTGTATTTTTGTGTTGTATTTACTTTTCTTGTTTTACTTATGAGAAATGTGAGATGTATTTTTTTTTTTTTTTATCTTTTAGGGTAAGGCTAATAGTTGCATTTTGTATTTAATTAACGTTATATTAGAAGAAGAAAAAAAGCATAGATGAGATGTTGATTATGTACCAGGTTGTGATTTCTTACCCCGGTGATGTTTTACTTTTTTTTTTTTGTTGTTTGTTTGTTTGAGTGAAGTAGAAAAGTTTTACTCCCTCCTCTTGTTTCCTCTCACACAAAAAAAACCCAGAGAGAGAGAGAGAGAGAGAGAGAGAGAGAGAGAGAGAGAGAGAGGAAGTTACATACCATCGAACATATTTCCTCCAAGTCGTTCTGGACACACCACGCCAAGAGGACCGGAAGGAAGGAGAGAGAGAGAGAGAGAGAGAGAGAGAGAGAGAGAATATAAAAGTATGGTATAAAGGGGCGCTTCACTTGCCTCACCGGAAGTTGCTGGTTAAAATGACGATCCCTGAGACTTGTGTGTGTATGTGTGTGTGTGTGTGTGTGTGTGTGTGTGTGTGTGTGTCCATCCGTTAAACTGTGAAAACGATCTAAAACCACAACGAACACACACACATACACACACAAACACACACACAAAAAAACGGAAACACGAAAAAATCATACAATTCCACGAACGAAAAAAAAAAAATGAATAAAGAAAAAAAAAATCCCAACTCACGCAAGTCACAATATCAAATCCCTTTCCTTTATAAACACGAGACATTCCTCACAATCCTTTTACTGTCTCTGTTGTGGTGGTGGTGGTGGTGGTAGTGGTGGTGGTAGTAGTGGTCTTCCTCTTGTGTGTGTCGGGCGAGGGATGAGTAAGTGAGTAAGATGGCGCCACTATAAACACTTGCCTGCACCATAACGGGCTGGGGCCGACTACCATCTAGACCCCTCAAGAAAAGCCTATCGGCGCTATAGGTGTACACGTAAAAAAAAAAAAAAAAAAAGTGAGCGAGTGAGGGAGCGAGCGGAGAGCAACATCAGTTTATTCATGAGTTATTCCGGGCGTGAGTTTGCTTTTAGCTGGTAATAGTTTCTTTTCGTCCCTTCCTCCCGAGTCATCATGAATTAAACGAGACTTCAACTTCGACGCCTTGGTATTTATTTAGTCTGAGAGCGGCCGAGGGGAGGCGGACGAAGGGAGGCTGGTGCTGGTGTGCGTTGCGAGGGAAGGAAAGGAAGGGGAAGTGGAAGGGAGGTGAAATGGTGGAAGGGAAGAACTGGATTGGAAGGAGGTAATTGGGGAGGTGGAGGAAAGGAGAAGGTGAGGAAGGGGATAGAGAATGAAGGAAGGAAGAGAAGGCAATGATAAAAAGGGAAAGGAAGGGGAAGTGGAAGGAAGGTGAAAGGGTGGAAAGGAAAGAACAGGATTGGAAGGAGGTAATTGGGGAGATGAAGAGAAAGAAGACGGGTAAGGGAATAGGGAAATAAGGAAAAGAAGATGATGATAAAAAGGGAAGAAGTACAGGAAAAGGAGGAGGGAGAGAGATGAAAGGATGGAAAGAAGGGGATGGAAGGAGGTAATTGGGAGGTGGAGGAAGAGAGGAGATGAGGAAGGGGATAGAGAAAGAAGGAAGGAAGAGAAGGGAATGATAAAAAGGAAAGAAGTACAGGGAAAGGAAGAGGGAGAAAGGGTAGAAAGGGTGGAAAGAACAGGTTGAGAGGAAGTAATGAGGGAGATGAAGGAAGAGGAAAGATAAATAAGGCTACAGAGAAAGAAGGAAGAAAGAGGAGATGATAAAAAGGGGAAAAGTATAGGGAAAGGAAGAGGGAGAGAGGAGGTAATGGAGGGAGAAGAAAGGGAAAGAAAGAAAGGGGAGAAGTAAGGGAAAACAGATAAAGAAAGAAGGAAAAGAAGCAAGGAAGATAATGTGTTGGTGTGTGTTGTGAAGAGAGGAAGAGGAAGGGAAATGAGAGAAAGGAGAGAACAGGATGAAGGGAGGCTTGCGCTGGAGGAAGGAGGGGAAGAGAAGAGAAGTGAAAATGTGGAAAGTAAAAAACAGGAATGAGAAAAAATGGTTGAAGTTGAAGTGGTGGAAGACAAAGAAAAAGAAACAGAGGATAAGAAAAAGGGTTGAGAGGAAGGAATGGCAGTGAGGGAAAATAGTGGAATAGAAGAAGTCGGAAGGGGAAAGAGTGGAAGGGGAGGTGAGTGAGGGAATGCATAATAGAAGGGAAACAAGGGGTGATGGGAAACGAGCAAGTGGAAGGGTGGAAGATAAAGAGGGACAGGAAAAGAAAGTGAATGGGAAGAAAAGGGAAAGTGAGGGGAGATGGACGAGTATAGAAGCGAAGTATAAAACGGAGAGAAGAGAAAGGAGAATGAAAATAGAAGTAGAAAGAAAAGGAGGAAAAAAGGAAAAAAGGGGTTGATAGGTGCAAGGGAGGTAGGTGATGGGATGAAGGTGAGGAAAGAAAGGAGACTGAAGAAAAAGAGGATAGGGAAGAGAAAGGGGAGAATGACAACAGGAATAAAAGAAGAAGGCATAGGGAGAGGAGTAGGTTAATGGTGATGGGTGGAAGGGAGGTAGGTGATGGGATGAAGGGAAGGAAGGCAAGAAGAGTGTAGAGAAGGGGAGAGGGGAGAATGATAGGGAGATGAGGTAGGAGGGAAGAAAGGACGTAGGAATAAGAAGTGGATGAAAATAAGGGAATAGAGGGTGATGAGAGAGAGAGAGAGAGAGAGAGAGAACTTAATACTTTTCTCTCCCTAATGGTGTTGGTGGGTGTTTGGGGGAAGTCTTACTCTCTTATTTCTCTCCCAAGTGTTGTCATTCTTATTTACCTGTTAATGTTCTACTCTCTCTCTCTCTCTCTCTCTCTCTCTCTCTCTCATAAAAATTACTCGTGTTATTTTCTTTACTCAACCATATTTTCATTTTTTCAGTTTAGTGTGTACGGCATGTCTCAATCCCCCCTCCCCCCCTTCCCTACGCCCAACCCTATGTACGGTAAGACTAAAGAGGAGTGGAAGATGTGTGTGTGTGTGTGTGTGTGTGTGTGTGTGTGTGTGTGTGTGTGTGTGTTCATCGAAGGTACGGTGACATTTATTGCTTGCACATTTATTTTCCTTTCCATCCGCTCTGCTGCCTCGCCGTTACGCTATTGCTTGCGTTTCATAACACTCAGTTCTTTCCAGTTTTTGTTTCTTTATTTATTCATTCATTCTCTCTCTCTCTCTCTCTCTCTCTCTCTCTCTCTCTCTCTCTCTCTCTCTCTCTCAGTCTGGTAACTCTCCCTACAGACTCGGGCACTGCTTTTCTTGGTGGTCCTCCTCTTTTTCCTCCTCTTCCTCCTCCTCCTTCTCTTCCTCCTCTTCTTCTTCTTCTTCTTCTTCTTCTTCTTCTTCTTCTTTTTCTTCTTCCTCCTCCTCCTCTTTTTCCTCCTCCGCCGCCGCCGCAGCCGCCTTCTCCGTCGCCGCCTCTTTCAAGCACCCCATTCTTGTCTCCCCAAAACGGTGCTTCTCCTTGTGCTCAGTTTGTTCTTGCGACGCCTAACTTTCTTTCCCGCTTTCACAGTACCTCCTTTTCGTCCTGGTTAAGCTTCCAGCAACTCTTTTTTTACTTCATCTCTTTCTTAAACCTTGTGTCAAACTTGTCCTGGTCCTTGATTTCGTTCTTCTTCTTCTTTCTTCAACAAGTTTATTTTTTGTATGTATGAGACGTAATTGTGTTTTATTTTTTGTTGCGTATCTTCTTCATCGTTAATTTATTTCTTCTATTTCCCCTCCTTCTTTTTTTCCTTTTCCTTTCTGTATGAGACGTAATTGTGTTATATTATTTTGTTCCGTATCTTCTTCATTATTTTATTTCTTCTATTTCCCCTCCGTCTTTTTTTCCTTTATATTAAGTCTCTCCTCCTTGTTTTCTAGCTTGTCTTGTAGCCTTTATTTACCTTTTATTGCAACTTTTATTTTTTCTCCTCCTCCTCCTCCTCCTCCTCCTCCTCCTCCTCTTCCTCCTTTCCCTGAACCTAAACCTATTGTCTCCGTTCTAGTTATTGTTTTCCACCTAGTTTTGTATCTTGTATCTACCATTACCGTACTACTTTCATTCCGTTTCCTCTTACTACTCCTCTCCCTCAACCTAAATCTGTTGTACTCGGTCTTGTTCTTCTATTTCTTCTTCATCTCGCCATTTTATTTCTTGTTGAGGTTAAATTTTCTCTTTTTTTTAAGCTGCCACAAATCTATTCAGCCTCCCTTCTTTCCTTGTAATCCTAAACGTGTATATCTTCATCCTCGTTCTCGTGTTTCTCCGTTTCACAAGCTTATCTTTATGCTAGAGTACTCCCATTGTTTTCCTTCTTAAACCAACACAATTCCCCAACACCTCGTCCTCGTCTTCTTCATCGTGTTTCTTCTCCTTTCGATTTGTTAAAGTATGCCGTCATCTTTCTCTTCCCAAGCCTCCAAAACTTTTACGTACCTTCTTTTACATACCTCTACATACCCTTCTCAACCATCTCTTATTCGTCTTCGTCCTCTCCTCCTTACTCGTCTTCGTCTTCAGCCTCCCGCCTTTCCTTGATCCTAAACGTGGCCTCATCCTGGTTCTCGTGTATATCCCTTCCACAAGTTTGTCTTCATGCTAGAGTACTCCCATTGTTTCCCTTCTTCAACCCAACACAATTCCTCAACACCTCGTCCTCGTCATCTTCATCGTATTTCTTTTCCCTTCGATGTGGTAGAGTATACCTTCACATCTCCTTTCCCAAGCTACCAAAACTTTCACTTACCTTCTCTTTCCTTTTCGTCTTCGTAATCTCGTCTTCACTCGTCTTCGTCTTCAGCCTCCCGCCTTTCCTTGATCCTTTTTCACGTGGCCTCATCCTGGTTCTGGCGTTTCTCCCTTCCACAAGTTTGTTTTTATGCTAGAGTACTTTCATTGTTTCCCTTCTTCAACCAACACAATTCGTCAACACTTCTTCCTCCTCATCGCCCTCGTCCCTGTGTCTATTGTTATGGCACACAGCTTTAGCTCTCTCTTCTCAATCTAACACAACTTCTCTTCTTAGTCTTCGTCCCTCATTCAGTTATTTTTACAGTCCTTCCTTACTCTTCCTCGTTTCCTCGTGTTTCTTCTCCCTTCGACTTGTTAGAGAGTACTTTCGTTTTACTCTATTTCCATATCAAAACTTTTACATTACCATCCCCTTCCAAATCCTTTCTTCTTTGTCTTCGTCCTTCGTTCTTCATTCAGTTCTTCTTACACTCCTTCCTTACTCTTCCTCGTCTCCTCGTGCATCTTCTCCCTTGGACTTATTAGAGAGTATAATACCTTCGTTTCACCCTATTTTCCTATCGACACTTTGACATTACCATCCCCTTCCCAATCCTTTCTTCTTCGTCTTCGTCCTTCGTTCTTCATTCAGTTCTTCTTACACTCCTTTCTTACTCTTCCTCGTCTCCTCGTGTTTCTTCTCCCTTGGACTTATTAGAGAGTACCCAATCTCTCTCTCTCTCTCTCTCTCTCTCTCTCTCTCTCTCTCTCTCTCTCTCTCTCTCTCTCTCTCTCTCTCTCTCTCTCTCTCTCTCTCTCTCTCTCTCTCTCTCTCTCTCTCTCTCTCTCTCTCTCTCTCTCTCTCTCTCTCTCTCTCTCTCTCTCTCTCTCTCTCTCTCTCTCTCTCTCTCTCTCTCTCTCCTCTCCTCTTCGTCTCTCTCCTCTCTCTCTCTCTCTCTCCTTCCACACTCCTTCCTTCCTTTTCCTCAAGTCAACACAATTCCTCAACATCATCCTCTTCATCAACCATCACTTACCCAACTCTCTCTTCTTCGTCTTCGTCCCTCATCCTAGTTCTTCTTACACTTATTACACTTATTAGCTCTATTCTATTCTATTCCTTCCTTCTTTCCTTCCTTCCGCTTCCTCGTTTCGGTTTGTTCTCACGAGGCTTCCTACTTACCGTCCTACCTACCTACCTACCATCCCCGTCCCTAACCCTTTCGTCTTCGTCTTCGTTCTTACATTCCTTCCTTCCCCGTCCTCGTCTCGCCAGGTTTGTTCTCGCGAGGCTTAACTTTCCCCTCGGCGTGGCGGTGCGTCTCGTCAAGGTACAAGGGGTTTTAGGTGTCCCCGAGGAGGGTTAGCACACCACACCTGCTTCTGTTATACCAAGGGAGGAGTATTGGGCTGTCGGGGGCGATGAAAGAAGAAGAAGGAGGAGGAGGAGGAGGAGGAGGAGGCGTGTCTGTGTGCTTGACGTGGTGTTGGCGGTGATGATGCTGTTGGTAGGCGAGGAAGGGAAGGAAGGAGGGAGGGTGAGGGTGGCTTCTTTTTTTCACTGTTTTTCCTCTCCCTCTCTCCCTCTCTGGATTTCCTCTACGTCCAGGAAATCTAGAAAATATATCACCGACGGATGCCGGCGCTTAAGTTTGTCGTATCTCATTTTTTCGCTTCTAAAGTTACTCCCTCTCACCCTTTTTTTCCTCTATCTCTCTCGTCAGCTCCCTCCTCCTCGCTTGACGTAAAAATATAGGAAGAGGAGGAGTAGGAGTAGAAGGAGGTAGTGGTGGTGGTGGTGGTTGTGGTGGAGGAGGAGGAGGAGGAGGAGGAGGAGGAGGAGGAGGAGGAGGAGGAGGAGGAGAACAAGAACAAGAACAAAGAAAGGAGAAGAAGAATGCGTTGGAAGAAGAGGAGGAGGAGGTGGAAGAAGAAAAAGAAGGACAAGAAGAACAAAAACAACAAAAAACAAAAAGAACAAAAAAATCAAGAACAAGAAAAGGAGAAGGATGCGTTGGAGGAGGAGGAGGAGGAGGAGGAGGAGGAGGAGGAGGAAGAGGAAGAGGCATCATATTCCTTTACCTCCATGGCGGCGCGATAAGGAGGAATCTAGCATCAATCCCCCTCATCCTCTTTTTTTCCAATGGTCCCCACCCCCCACCATCTCCCCCCACCCCTCCTTTTTTTCACGGACCGCCCAACGAAGCGACACAGTCAGGTTGTCATTCACGGTCCGTCGCTTAGGTAGACCTGGTCCGTGAACCGAAGAAAGGGGGGAGGGTGAGAGGAAGGAGAAGGGGGTAGAAGGAGGGTGGGGAGGGGAGGGGTTAACGTTGGCACTCCGGAGGGTCTCAAGTGGCACCTTCATCCCTTCTTCCTTAGGCTCATGGGAAGCATTGGCACCTCATGGATAGTAGTAGTAGTAGGAGTAGTAGTAGTAGTCAGTAGTAATAGTAGTAATTCGACACTTCATTGAGAGCTCAGGTTCCTCAGACCACGGGGAAGGAATGAAAGGGCTTAAGAGTAGTGGTGGTTACTGTATTGATAGTGGTAGTGGTGGTGGTGGGGTTGATAGTTTGTGGTTGTGTTATGTGGTGGTAGGGTGGTTGTAATGGTAGTGAGGCACGTTGGAAGTGGTAGTGGTGCCTCTTTGTGGTTGTGTTCTGGGCTGGTGGTGGTGGTGATGGTGGTTTGTGGTTGGGACGGGTAGTAGTAGAAGTGGGTTTGTGGTTGTCTTCTGTAGCGGTAGTGGTTGATGTGGTGGTGGAGGTGAGGGATGGAAGGAGTAGTAGTGGCTGTGCGTGGTTGTGTACTGGGATGGAGTTGGTTGAAGTTGTGTTTGTGGTAGAGGTGGGAAGTTGAAGTGATGGATTTATTGAGTGGAGTGGGTAATGGAGACAGCTGTGATGGTGGTTAGCGGCGGAGGGAGGTGGTGGTGGTAGATGTAATGGTGAGGATGGTTGTGATGGTGATTGGTTAAGGCGGGTAGAGTTAGGTGATTGATTGTGGTTGTAGGGGGCAGCTGATGGTGGTGGGGGTTCGTGATAGAAGTAGTGGACGCAATAATAGTTTTGGGATGAGGTTCTTTCTCCACATTCTGTCTCTCAAGTTACCTCCGTCCAGGCAGCGGCAAAAGAGAGAGAGAGAGAGAAAGAGAGAGAGATCCATCACACTTGTAGCTTTCTCTCACTCACTCACTCACTCGCACTATTTCTCGAGCTGTATTTCTTTCCCGCTCTCTCTAAATCGGCCGCAGTTTCTTGCCGTGGAGAGAAAGAGAGAAAGAAAGATCCATCACACTTGTAGCTTTCACTCACTCACTCACTCACTCACTCGCACTATTTCTCAAGCTGTATTTCTTTCCCGCTCTCTCTCAATCGGCCGCCGTTTCTTGCCGTGGCTTCGCGCTAAAGTGGATTTGCGTCCCCCAACTTGCCGGTCAGTTTTCTCTTTCTTCCTTGAGTGCCTGCCGTTTTCCTTCCTCCTCTCCTCTCACGCTCCTCTCTCCTCCTCTCTCCTTCCTCCTCCTCCTCCTCCTCTCTCCCTGTCCTGTATTCCGATGGCGTCTCCTTCAAATTAATTTACCTGGAAACTCTGGAAGGAGGAAAGGAACCCGCTTGCTCGAATGGCCTTAGGAACGCGAGGGTATGAGGCTCTCCCTTCAGGCCTTCCCCTCCTCCTCCTCCTCTTCCTCTTCGTCCCTCCCTCCCCTTCCTCCTCCTCCTCCTCCTCCTCCTCCTCCTCCTCCTCCTCCTCCTCCTTCGTGTCCAGTTCTCTCTCCTCCGTGCGTGGAGAGGTGCGTCTTTCAAAACTGGATAGCAGATCGAGGGGCTAAACAAGACGAGATGGAAAATGGAAAGAGGACACGATTTGGAGGAGTAGGAGGAGGAGGAGGCTGAGGTGGAGGTGTAAAAGGAGATAGCGGGAAAAGTAAAGGCAGAGGAAGAGGAGGTTGGGTAAAGGTGTAGCTTGCATCTGTATCTACGTGTGTGTGTGTGTGTGTGTGTGTGTGTGTGTGTGTGTGTGTGTGTGTGTGTGTGTCGTGCGTGTCTGTGGAGCCAGCTGGAGGCTTTCGCAACGGCGTGACTGTAAAAACGAACCGTCTCTCGCGTTATCGTCAGCGGCATCTTGAGCGTGACAGCTGCACGAACGACCTTGACTGACGACACCACGGAACGCCACATCACATCACATAACATCACATAACACAATACTAAACTTCATTACAGAATCTTACATTGCATTACATTGCTTCCGGAACCACCATGACTGACGACACCACCACGCAGCACATGGCACCACGGAACGCCACACCACATCGCATAACATCACATAACACAGTACTAAGCTTCATTACATAATATTACGTCGCAAAAACATCTTCGGCGCAGCATATGACACCACAAAACGCCACACCGCATCACATAACATCACATCACATCACATAACACAATATTAAGCTTCATTACATAATATTAGATCGCACCACATCTTCGCCGCAGCATATGACACCACAAAACGCCACATCACATCTTGTCACATCACTCAACATCACACTAATTTTCATCACACATTTAATACATCGTTAGCGTCCGAATTCTACACCAAGATAATGAGTGCAACATCTCGCCACCACACCACACTACACAACATCACATCACACCGCAGTACATCACAACACAATACCACATCACACCACAACACATAACATCATATTACATCAAATCACATAACATCAAATCACACCACACCACAGTACACCACACACACCACACATCACATAACAGCTCACCACAACTCATTACATCACATTTCACCACATGACACTGAAACCTGAACCGTCTATAGAGTACCGACCTCGATGTTTCCTTTGTTTGTGTATAGAGAAGCGAGCAAACGCCGCACCTCGCCCTCGGCTAAACGAATGAGCATAATCCTCCCACAGTCCTCTCCGTCCCCTCCTCGCTAAACTGATGTAGAAAGATCCTCACTTAATCCCCTTCATCCATTTCCTTTATGTGTTTAGAAACCTTTATCTCCTGCCTCTATATAATGATGGTGATGATAATGAGGTTAGTAATAAGCTTCTGAGTATTTGGCAAACTGTCTTACAGATTAACACTCTCATTGTGTTTCTCTCTCTCTCTCTCTCTCTCTCTCTCTCTCTCTCTCTCTCTCTCTCTCTCTCTCTCTCTCTCTCTCTCTCTCTCTCTCTCTCTCTCTCTCTCTCTCTCTCTCTCTCTCTCTCTCTCAAATTAGGAGGACAAAGCAACTAATGACTTAATACGCTACATGAAAGACACACTCAAGAACAGGAAAAATGTCTAAAAAAAAGATAAAAAAAGAAACAAATGATGACGCGGCTTGTTGCGAAAATACTAATTAGAATCACCTGAAAAAAAAAAACATTGATTGCATAGAAAAAAATAATTACGAGTGTTTCTTTTATTATAAGTTTTTCTCAATTAGTATTTTCTCATTTTCTTTTTTTTAATTCACGGATATCTGCATTTTTTTCCCACCGTATAATTTCATTCTTTTCATTATTCTTTTTTTCCTCCTTTCCCCTAATTTTCTTTGTTCTGTGTCGGAGAGAAAAAAGGGTTAGAAGGGAGGAGAGGTGAAACGTTGAAAGAAGGAATAAAAAAAAAGGGAGGAAGAAAGGAAGGAATGAAGGAAATGATGGATAGAGGAATGGAGAAGAGAGAGAGAGAGAGAGAGAGAGAGAGAGAGAAGAGGAAAAAGGGAGGAATGAGGGATGTTAGAATGAAAAAGAAGAATGGAAGATGAAGAAGTTTAATGGGATGTATAAACGTCTCTAAAGCCTACCTGCCTCTCTCTCTCTCTCTCTCTCTCTCTCTCTCTCTCTCTCTCTCTCTCTCTCTCTCTCTCTCTCTCTCTCTCTCTCTCTCTCTCTCTCTATCTCTCTCTCTCTCCTGTATTTTCATCCTCCAGGTACCGAGAGAGAGAGAAGATCCTTTATCCCTCCTTTACTCCGACACACACACACACACACACACACACACACACACACACACACACATAATTTTCCCTCCTTCACATACTCTCTCAATCCATTCCTTCATCCCAAAGGCCTCCCAAACTAAAGAAGAGAGAGAGAGAGAGAGGAGATGGGTGGGAGGGGAGCAAGATGGCGACGGCTCAGAGTCACTTCCGTCCAAGATAAAACTGACCCTCTATGAATATATTTACTGGAAGGCGACTTTCGAGGTATCAGATCCTATGGCTAGCAGAGAGAGATTGTTGTTTTCTATCTTTTCATCCACACTCGTTTGAGAATGTCTTTGTTGTTTACATCTCTCTCTCTCTCTCTCTCTCTCTCTCTCTCTCTCTCTCTCTCTCTCTCTCTCCTCCTCCTCCTCCGCCTCCTCCTCCTCCTCCTCTTCCTCCTCCTCCTCCTCCTGCTCCACCTCCTCCTCCTCCTCCTCCTCCCCAAAGTTCTGATTAAAGGAAAACAAGGAGAGAGAAATTGCTTGTGTAAATATATGAGTGTTTGTTTGTTTGCAGTGTTCGAGTGTGTGTGTGTGTGTATGTGTGTGTGTGTGTGTGTGTGTGTGTGTGTGTGTGTGTGCTGGCTTACAGGATTCATAAGCAAATAACTGTACCATGCGTTGTTTGTTTTCCTTTTTTATATATATTTTTTCATTGTTTTGTGCTTTCTTATTTTTTTGTTTTTCTGTTTGTGTTTTTTTCTCATTCTATTTTCCTCGCTTGTTTTTTTTTTTCCTTTTCATATTTTTTTTTTGATGGTCATAAGGAAAGGAGACAAGTATGGTAGCAAGGAATAATGAAGGGCGCAAAGAAGGAAGGAAGGAAGGGAGGAAGGAAAAATGAAGGGCGCAAAGAAGGAAGGAAGGGAGTAAGGAAAAATGAAGGGCGCAAAGAAGGAAGGAAGGGAGTAAGGAAAAATGAAGGGCGCAAAGAAGGAAGGAAGGGAGTAAGGAAAAATGAAGGGCGGAAAGAAGGAAGGAAGGGAGTAAGGAAAAATGAAGGGCGCAAAGAAGGAAGGAAGGAAGGAAGGAAGGAAGGAAAAATGAAGGGCGCAAAGAAGGAAGGAAGGAAGGGAGGAAGGAAAAATGAAGGGCGCAAGGAAGGAAGGAAGGAAGGAAGGAAGGTAGGAAGGAAAAATGAAGGGCGCAAAGAAGGAAGGAAGGGAGTAAGGAAAAGTAAGAATGTAAGGGAGTAAGTAAGGGAGTAAAGAAGTAAGAAAGAAAAAAGGAAGATGGGAGATAAAAGAGTAATGAAGTAAATAATTAAAAAAAAAAGTAAAATTGAAAAAAAAGGAAAGCAGGAAGGAGAAGTGATGTAGAGGGGGGGGAAGGAGGGAGGGAGGGAATGAAGAGAGGGGGAAAATGGAAGGAAAGGAGGAGAGAAAACATCGAACGGGAAGGAAGGGAAGACAAGTGAGGTGTGAGGACAGGAAAAGGAAGAAGGGAGGAAAAAAGTTAGGAGAGAGGAGGAGGAGAGAAGGAGGAGGGAAAAAAAGGAGGAAGAGAGAGAGAGAGTTGACGGGAATAGACGGGAAACAGGGCAGATTGTTTCTTCATCTGTTCTCCTTTTGTTTCCTCCTCCTCCTCCTCCTCCTCCTCCTCCTCCTCCCTGTCGCCGCCGTTCGCCTCCTCTATATTTCAGGACAAAAAGATAATGTTCGAATGTTTCTTCTTCGTCACGCCAGCAGGAACTCAACCCCCCCTCCCCCCTCCTTCCTGCTCCCCTCCCCTCTACCCCCCACCAACCCCCCTGAACACCCGCCGTAAATCAAAGCAGAGAGGAAAGGAGGGAGGGAGGAAGTCGAGGAAGGGAAGCCGAGGGAAGCGACAGCCGTGTACATGACCTTTGACACACTTCCTCGCTTCCTTTTACCATGATTCTCCTTTCCCCTTCCCCTCACTCTTCCCCTCTACACCCTTCCCCTCACTCTTCCCCTCTTACACCCTTCCCTTCACTCTTCCCCTCTTACACTCTCCCCCACCTCTTTCATTTCCCTCATTTTCTCTCTCCTCCTACACTCCTTCCTCCCTCCCCTATCCTTTACTTTATCCTTCGCCTCCTCTCTCCCCCCCACCTCCCCTTTCCCCTAATCTCTCTTCTACACTCCTTTGGTTCTCTTTACTATGCCCCTTCACTCCTCCCCTCTCCCCTCTCTCCCTCACTTCTCCTCCTCCTCCTCCTCCTCCTTCCCCTCCTCTTCATTCTCCTTATCTCCCTCCCCTCCGCCCACACTCCTTCGTTTCCATCTGCCATGTTCCTTCACCCCTCTCCCCTCACTTCCTCTTCACTTCTCCCCTTTTCACCTTCACCCCATCCCTTCATTCCCCTCATCTCCCCTCTTGTGCACTCCTTCGCTTCCCTTTATCATGCTACTTTCCCCTTTCCTTCATTCCCCTTCACTTCTCCCCCCTCCCCCCGCCCCTTCATTCCCCTCATCTCCCCTCCTCTACGTGCACTCCTTCGCTTCCCTTTATCATGCTCCTTTCCCTTCCCCTTCACTTCCCCTTCACTTCTCCCCCCTCCTCGCTCCCCCCATCCCTTTATTCGCCTCATCTCCCCTCTCCTCCTCCTCCTCCTCTCCCCTCACTGTGTCACTTTTTTTCTATCTTTGACCTCATTCACTAAGTCGTTCACTCTCACTTTCACTTTCGTCTTTTTTTTTTTTATTTGTCCTGTCGATTATTTTCCTTGTTTCAGCTGTTCTTTTTGTTCCCCGTCACACCGCCATTCCTCTCTTTTCCCCTCGTCCCCTCACCCTCGACTCCCCGCTTCCATCCCTCATCTTCCATCCTTCATCTTTCCTTCCATAACTCTTCTTTTGTTTTCTTGTTTTTTTTCTTTTTTCATTTTAGTTTCCCATTCGGCATTTTTTTATCTTTCATCTCGTTTTTTCTCTGCTTTTATATTTCATCTTCTTTTTGCTCTTCTCATGTCCTCTTCCAGCCTCTTCTCTATTGTCTTCTCCTTTCCTCTTGCTTTTTTTCCTTTCCTCTTCCCTCCTTTTGTATTTTCTTCTTTCCCTTCCTAATGCTTCCTATCCTCCCATCTTCTCATCTCTTCTCTCCTCTCTTTTCTCCCCCCCCCCCCCTTTCCTCTCCTCCCTGCTCATTTCATCTCTTCTCTCCTCTCTTCTAATCTCCCTTTTCTCTCGTCTCATTCATTCACCTCTCTTCTCCTCTTCTTTTCCCCCCCTCTCCTCTTTTCTAATCTCCCTTTTCTCTCGTCTCCTTCATTCACCTCTCTTCTCCTCCCCTCTCCTCCCCTCTCCTCTCTTCTAATCTCCCTTTTCTCTCGTCTCCTTCATTCACCTCTCCTCTCCTCTTTTCCTCCGCCCCTCTCCTCTCTTCTAATCTCCCTTTTCTCTCCTCTCCTTACCTCTCCTTTATTCACCTCCTCTTCTTCTCCGCCCCTCCTCTCTTCTAATCTCCCTTTTCTCTCCTCTCCTTACCTCTCCTTTATTCACCTCCTCTTCTTCTCCGCCCCTCTCCTCTCTTCTACTCTCCCCAGTCTCTCATCTCCTCTCCTCTCCTTTCTTTTCCTTTCTTCTTCAGCTTTCTTTCCAGTCGTGATTTTCCTTCCTCTCTGCTCTCTCAAAAACCTTATCGCCACTCTCCCAGATCTCCAATATTCGCCATGAAAATACTACAGCGGTGTTCTCTCGCCCTCCTCGCCTCTTTTCTTTTAGTTTTTTTTTCACGTATTTTTCCCTTCAACTTATATTTTTCTTGGTTTCTTTCTCTCATCCGTCATATCTTCCTCACACGTTTGCCCGCTCGCTTTATTCATCACTTCTCATATTTGGTGATTTTAGTTGAAAGATTTTGGAAAGTAAGACCAGTTGTTTAGAATGAGGTGGTTAGGCGATCTTTTTTTTTTCCTTTTTTTTCCTTATCTCATTATTTTCCCCTCTCTTTTCTTCTCTGATTTTCTCCTCTCCTCCTCCCTTCTTCTCCAACCCTCTCTCTCTCTCTCTCTCCACTTCCTCTCCTCTCCTCTAATAAAGAATGAAAGAGGAAGAAGGAAATATGGAAGTAACAGAATACATGAAGAAATAGATCATAAAAAAAGAGAAAGAAAGAAAGAAAGAAAGAAGGGAAGAGAAATAAACAAAAAAAAAACTAAGCAAATAGATAGATTAGAAGAAAGAAAGAAAGAAAGAAAGGAAAAGAAAGAAAATGAAATAACAGTAAATGAATAAACAGACAAAAAGCAAAAGAAAGAAAGAAAGAAAGAAAGAAAGAAGGTAAAAGAAAGAAAACAACAGCTAAATAAAAATATATATATATATAAAAAAGAAAAACAAAGGAAGAAAAGAAGAATGGAAAAAGAAAGTTAAAAAAAGGAAGAGTAGTACCCAAAAATATGCTGCGTTTTAAAATAAAGCCTTGATAAAAATTTGTGAGATATTTTTCGTGCGGGATTATTTTATGCCGTGGGTTGTGCTGCAGTGCGTGTGTGTGTGTGTGTGTGTGTGTGTGTGTGTGTGTGTGTGTGTACTTGCGGCATAGGGGATGTAATGGAGGGTAAAAAGAGGCGTGTTGTGACCAGAAAAGCCTTGTCGTACGCTGTCGGTGGCTTGTTCAGTGTTCTCGGCCTGTGTATTCTAACCTTTTCCAGCCCCAGAGATACTAACACGACTTCATCTCTCATCTTTTTAGGGGGGACGCCACTAAAACAGCAGTCAGTGTTTCCTAGCCTTGTTTAACCCGAGTGACAAGTCCTCATCCCTTTCATTTTACAGGAGGAACATTATTTTCAGCATTCCATATACGTGTGTTCTCTCCAGCTGACTGACGCAAGGGAATTGGCAACGCTGTCTGTGCCGCTGGGTCGAGAAGGAAAGCGTCGATGTGTGGAGAGATTTTTAAACGCAGGATTTTTTAAACGTTGTATTAATATAGTATCTATGAATAATTATGTGGATTGTTTGCCTTTTTTTTTTTTTTACTCCATTTTTAGGACGGAGTTTAGAGGTGTTGGGTTTCCACGGAGTTAAGTTGACCTTTTTTTTTCGGCTAAGGAAGCAACTCAAGGGCTACAAAAAGAAAGTGTAGAAAAAAAAGTGAAGAGTGGCCAAAAGAGAGGTCAACTTCGTCGTAAAAAGTGACATAAAAAAAAATCCTAACTGCGCCTCCTTTCCTATCTTCCCTTCATTCCCTCATTCCTTTCATTTTTCACGCGCTTTTTCACACACGTTACTGACCTCCCTCCCTCTTCTCTTTCGCCTTTCTTCACCTTAACCCCCCTTCACTTCCTCCTCCTCATTTCGCCCATCCATTTTCAGCCACAATATTGTTACTAAAAACTAATCCGACGCTAGAAAAAAATCAAGCGTTTGTATGGATTGAAAAGTGTGCCAAGAGTGAGGGAGGACGATGTGGGTGTAAAGGGAAGAGGGAAGAAAGGAAGCTGATTGGAGTGCAGGTGAAGGTGACTGAGTGACCAATGACAATCTTGATGTTACTCAGGTGGACGATATTCAGACACAGACAGACAGACAGGTGGACTTCTCTTCCTTTTTCGTCCATTTTTTTATTTCCTTCTACTTCCTTTTTTCATCCTTCATTTTTATTCCTACTCCTTTGTTCTCTTTGTCTATTTCATTTTCTTTTACCACCTTTCCTTCTACTCCCTTCTTCCACTTTTTATTGTTTCCTTTTGTCTCCTTTCCACTAGCTGCTTCTTCCACCTCCTTTTCTCCATCTGCCTTCTTTTTTCCTTTCACTTTTTCTCCCACCTTCCTCCTCCTCCCCTTCTCTATCCCTTAACAGACAAAGAAAAAGAAAATCCTTCCGCAGTTTCAGGTGAGAAGCATAAATTGAGACATCGAATGCGCGCACACACACACACACACACACACACACACACACACACACACACACACACACACACACACACACACACACACACGCACACACACACACAAATGAAATAAAATAAAAACTACAGAAACGAAAATGACCGTGAACAAGTGAAACAAGAGCAGTATTATTTAATTTCCACGCCCTCACACACACAGTTGCCGCCGTTTACACACTGCTATTTCCCTGCACAGCGCCGATAAATATGTGTCGTTCGTTGCAGTGGGCAGTAAATCGTGGGCGCGTGTTTGTGAGACTAGTTAAAATTTATGTCTCCGGATCGACGTGTTCCGCGCCGGTTTTTAGCATCGGTCGTGCGGCGGCGCGGCTCCGGCGGTGTTCGTCGCTCTTCGCCGTGTGTCCGATCAAACTTGCATCACTGACCTCACCTGGACCACACCTGAAACCCGTGTCCTCCACCTTGACGCTGCCTAAAGTCCACCTCCATCATAACAGCTTCGTAATACTTATTGTCCTTCCACCTCACATCCATCTTCACTCCACATGAAGTCCACCACCACCAAAGTCTCTAAAAATGTAGCCTTCCTCCCCCACATTGTTTTATTTTTTCCTTCACCACGTCCGCCCAGCAGGAGGCTGGAGTTGTACGGAACAACGGCTGGTATTTCTGATGATAAATCTTGGAAGTATTCGTTAGATTATTCGCAAACTACGAATACTTTTCCCTTGTATTCGAATGCCAATGAGAATACTTTGATTTATATCATTAGTTATTCGAATACGAATACGAATACATTCAAATGCGGTATTCGAATATGTTCGAATACGAATACCGAATACGAATACTCCATCCCTTACACACGCTCACACACACACACACACACACACACACACACACACACACACAGTATATCGAATAAAAAAATAAAGGCTGCAGATCCTCGTACAAAAGAAAGAAAAGTAAAAGAGGAATTATTGTCCAGTAAAGAACCACGACAAGAAATAACAAGACAAGATAAAGAAAGAGAATAATGATGGAAAAAAATATACGAAGATTGTTAATCCTACAACAACAGAGATGAAGGCACTGTTTCCCCTCCTCCACTTCTCCTCCTCTTCTTCCTCCTCCTCCTCCTCGTTCATCTCTTCTCCCGTCAAGAGGCCCAGCATGGTAGAAAAAAATGGTATGGTATCTTGCTGTGTCTGTTTCTGGATGAGAGAGAGAGAGAGAGAGAGAGAGAGAAGATTCTTACTGTGATACCGGGGAAATAGAAGAAGGAGGAGGAGAAGCAGGACAGTGAGGGAAGATAGTGTCAGTGTCTCCATTTGGTTTCTTCGCGGCCGTAAAACCTCCGGAATACCATGACTAAACTATTTTCTCTCCACTCCTTCTTCCTCCTCCTCCTCCTCCTCCTCCTCCTCCTCCTCCTTCTCCTCCTCCTCCTCGACGCAAGAGAGTAAGGATAAAAATCGGTTCGGTCGGCGCGCACTATACCTGTTGATCGCCGCCCGTCCCTCGCGCCGCTAATTGGCCAGGTGAACAGGTGACGGCAGGTGGGGCGGGGATGGTGCTCTTACCTGTGTGTGTGTATGTTACCTGTACTATGATCTGTTTTGTTGTTTTATTCTTTGATATGTTATTTTGTCGTTCTTACCTGATATTGTGTTGTGGTCTGCTCATCGTTTTCACCTTTTCTTTTTTTTCTTATTTTTCTTGTATTCTGATCTGTTCTTTGTTCTCAACTTTTGCTTATGATTTTCTTTCTCAAATGATCTGTATTGTGACTTTTTTTTTCTCCTCTCGCTCATTGATTGCTTTCTTAGGTGACCTCTATTGCGACCTGTTCTTTGTTTTCATGTTTTCCTTACTGTTTTCCTTCTTACCTGACCTTAATTGTGATGTGTTCTTTGTTTTGGCCTTTTACTTGCGTTTTCTGTTCTACCTGTAAAATGATGTTCTCTATTTTCAGTTTCTGCGGTTGATTGTTATTTTGCCTGACTTCTATTTTGATATGATCTGGCTATTGTTTTTTTTGTCTTCCTTTTCTGTGCTCTGATCTGGTGTCTGTTTCCATCCTTTGCCTATTGTTTTCTCTTTTACCTGACCTCTATCGTGACTGTATCTTAATTTCACCTTTTGGCTATTGTTTTCTCTTTTACCTGACCTCTATCGTGACTGTATCTTAATTTCACCTTTTGGCTATTGTTTTCTCTTTTACCTGACCTCTATCGTGACTGTATCTTAATTTCACCTTTTGCCTATTGTTTTCTCTTTTACCTGACCTCTATCGTGACTGTATCTTAATTTCACCTTTTGACTATTGTTTTCTCTTTTACCTGACCTCTATCGTGACTGTATCTTAATTTCACCTTTTGACTATTGTTTTCTCTTTTACCTGACCTCTATCGTGATTGTACCTTAATTTCACCTTTTGACTATTGTTTTTTTTCTTACCTTATCTGTGCTGTGATCTGTTGTTTGTTTTCTCCATAGCCTGTTGTTTTCCATCTTACCTGAACTTTTTTGTGATCTGTTCTTTGTTTTCGCCTTTTACTTGTTAATTTCTTTCTTCCGTTTTCTGTTCTTCGTTTTCTCCTTTTGCTTGTTAATTTCTTTCTTACGTTTTCTGTTCTTCGTTTTCTCCTTTTGCTTGTTAATTTCTTTCTTACGTTTTCTGTTCTTTATTTTCTCCTTTTACTTGTTAATTTCTTTCTTACGTTTTCTGTTCTTCGTTTTCTCCTTTTACTTGTTAATTTCTTTCTTCCGTTTTCTGTTCTTTGTTTTCTCCTTTTACTTGTTAATTTCTTTCTTACGTTTTCTGTTCTTTGTTTTCTCCTTTTACTTGTTAATTTCTTTCTTACGTTTTCTGTTCTTCGTTTTCTCCTTTTACTTGTTAATTTCTTTCTTACGTTTTCTGTTCTTCGTTTTCTCCTTTTACTTGTTAATTTATCTCTTACCTTTTCTGTTCTTCTATCTGTTGTTTGTCTTCACCTTTTAACTTTTCTTCTTTCTAACCCTGAACTTTTTTTTGTGTGATCTGTTCTTCCTTTTCACCTTGTAATACCTCTCTTTCTATCTTACTAATATTTTATCTTCTTTCTTGTCTCCTGGTATCTCTAGTATCTTCTGTATTATCTGATATATTTTAATCCTTCCTTCGTTTTCTTCGTTTGTATTAGTATATCATTATCTAAAGGGTTCTGAGTTGCACGTTTTCCTTTATTGAGTTTGTTGTCTCCGTTTTCTTTCTTATTATTTCGTATTATTTATCTTACGTCTGCAATAATCTCTTTCATCGTCTTTACTGTATCTTTATTGTTTGTGTTAAGACTTGGGAGCGTATAAGTAACCATTTTTATTTTATTTTTTTTCCATATTTGCCTCGTCCACTTTCTTTTTTTTATTATTTTGCTTATTATCCTTAACTTTCTTGCATTACTTTCCCTGTTTTCCTTGTCGACTTTTTTTTTCTTTTGCTTATTATCTTCAGCCTACTTTCTTGTATAACTTTTCCTGTTTTCCTTGTCGACGTTTTTTTTCTTCTTTTGCTTATTTTCTTCAAGTTTTTCTTCTTGTATAACTTTCCCTATTTTCCTTGGCGACGTTTTTTTCTTCTTCTTTTGCTTATTTTCTTCAAGTTTTTCTTCTTGTATAACTTTTCCTATTTTCCTTGTCGACGTTTTTTTTTCTTCTTTTGCTTATTTTCTTCAAGTTTTTCTTCTTGTATAACTTTTCCTATTTTCCTTGTCGACGTTTTTCTTCTTCTTTTGCTTATTTTCTTCAACTTTTTCTTCTTTTTCTTCTTGTATAACTTTTCCTATTTTCCTTGTCGACGTTTTTTTTCTTCTTTTGCTTATTTTCTTCAACTTTCTCTTCTTGAATAACTTTCCCTATTTTCCTTGTCCACTTTTTTATTTCGCTTATTTTCTTCTTTAACTTCCTTTTTTTTGTATAACTTTCCCCATTTTAATTTTTCACTTTCTTTTTTTATTAGTTTATTATCTTTAACTTTCTTTCCTGTATTACTTTTCCCCTTTTCCTTTTCCACTTAATTTTTGTTTTGTTTCTTCTTTTTTTCTTTAACCTCCTTTTTTTTATATTACCTTCCTCATTTTCCTTTTCCACTTCCTTTTTTTTCTCTTATTTTCTTCTTTAACTTCCTCTTTTTGATATTACTTACCTATTTTCCTTGTCCACTTTTTTTGGTTTTGTTTACTTTCTTCTTTAACTCCCTTTTTTTCGTATTACGGTCCCTATTTTCCTTGTCCACTTTCTTTTTTCCTCTTATTTTCTTCTTTAACTTCCCCTTTTTCTTGCATTACTTTACCTATTTTCCTTGCCCACTTTTTTTTTTGCCTTATTTTCTTCTTTATCTTCAGCTTTCTTCTCTGTATTATTTTCCCTATTTTCCATGTCCACTTTTTTTTGCCTTATTTTCTTCTTTATCTTCTTGCACTCTGGTGACGGTTCTGTATTTATAGTAATGGTCTGTTTTTTTTTTTCTCTCCTTCGGTCTCAAGATATATATGCCACTTCTTTTACTGCCTCCACCTCATCAATCTCGTATTTTTCACATTCCTCTATTTTTTTTGTGACCTGACGCCTCAATAGAGCTCCTCCTCCTCCTCCTCCTCCTCCTCTCGTCCTCTCCTTCCACTTCCCTTTCTTCTCTTCCCCTGTCTTTACTTACCTCCTTCCCGTTTTCTTTCATCCTGTCTCATCCTTTTCACTTTCCTTTCTCTGATCTCTTATCCCTCTTTCTTTATCCTTTTTTCTTTTGGCTCCTTTTCCTTACGACTGTCCTTCTACCTTCCTCTCCTGTTCCTTTCCTTCGCCCTCATCCTCTCGTTCTCGTCTTCTTCGTCCTCCTCCTCGTCACATCGTCCCCCTTCTCTTCTTTCTCTTCCTTTTCCTTTCTCCTCCCCATCTTTCCCTTACGATCATCCTTCTACTTCTTCTCTTGTTCCTTTCCTTCGCCCTCATCCTCCTCTTCGTTCTCGTCCTCCTCGTCATCGTTCCCCTTCTCATCCTTGTCTTCCCTGTCCTCCTCCTCCTCCTCCTCCTCCTCCACAGTTCCCATTCCCATTCGTAAAAAAGGAAAATCATTCACTGGTGGAAAGAAAACTCTGTGAATAATGGACCAGGAGAGTCTTCCAGTAGGACATTCCCCCGAAGATGAGGAAAAAAGGGGACGGAAGAATTTGCAATGCGCTGGGCTGCCTTCCTCCCATCCTCCTTCCCTCCTTCATTCATGCCTTGCTTTCTTCCTTTCTTTCTTTCATCATCACTTTCTCAGTTTGTTTTTTACATTTTCATATTTTTTTTTCTCAACTGTATTTTCATTTTTTTTTTTCCTTCCTTTTTTTCGTCCACTCCTCCCATCCTTCCCTCCTTGCTTCATTCCTTGCTTTCTTCCTTGCTTTCCTCCGTCATCACTTTCTATGTTTTTATTTTGTCATTTTCACGTTTTTTTCTCAACACTATTTTCATTTTTTTTTTTTTGTCTTCCTTTCTTTCGTCCATCATCCCTTTCCTTTTTTCTTGTCATTTTCCCGTTTTTTTTTCTCAACCCTATTTGCATTTCTTTTTTCCTTCCTTTCTTTCGTCCATTCCTTCCTTCCTTCATCCGTTGTTTTTTCCTTTCCCTTTTTCAACCATTCTTTCATCCCTTTCTCTTTCCCCCATTCATCAAGCTTCCTTTCTTTTATTCCTTGTTTTCCTTTCTTGTCTCAGCCCTCCTTTCATTCTTTTCCTTTCTCCTCCCCCAGCCACCTTTCCCTTCGTTTCTTGTCACTTTCACTTTTTTTTTCAACCCTCTCTTCATTTCCTTTGTCTTCCCCTTTTTCGTCCATCCTCCTCCCTTCCTTGACCCGTTGTTTTCTTTCTTTCATTCCTTTCTTTCTCCCATTAGTCCAGCTTCCCTTCCTTCATTCCTTTGCTGTACTTCTTTCATTCAGTCTCCTTCATTACTTGTTTTTCTTTCTTTTCTCAACCCTCCTTTCATTCTTTTCTTCTTTCATTTCGCCCAGCCACCCTTTTTTCTTTTATTACCTTTTTTTCCAACCTTCCTCAGCTTTAATTCTTACTAAACCCTCGTCAAACTTCTTCATACCTTCGCCAAACCTTACGAGTCCTTTCTAAAATCTACCCCAACCCTCCTTAACCTTCCCTCAACCACTGTAAACCATTCCCAAACCTGCCCCCCCCCCAAAAAAAAAAAAAAAATGTCAACCCTTCCCAAATCAACCTCCAAACATTTTTACCCTTCCACAACCTTCCTCCTGAACCCTTCTTAGCCATCCGCAACCATTCCAATCCTTGAGCCTCCCTTAACTCCACCAGTGAACCTTAAAACACTCCTTTTTCTTCTTCTTCTTCTTCTTCTTCTTCTTCTTCTTCTTCTTCTTCCCCTAAAACTTTCCTCTTTTTCCCCAACCTTCCTCCTCAACTCTCCTAGACCTTCCTCAACCATCCCAATCCTCCCCAAGCAACCCATTCAGCCTTCTTTAACCCAACACTGAACCTTACAACACCATTTCGCAAAACCCCCAAACTATCCTCGTCTTCCTCAAACCATTTTTCAACACTCCCTCAACCCTTTTTTAACCTTTCCTCAACCATCCCAACCATCCCCAAAGAAACACCTCGATTTCCCTTCAACCCAGACCACACTTTAACCCCCTCCCTCCCCCCCCCACCCCCCCCTTTGAGTGTTCCCGGTATGGTCCCCTTAAGGAGTCTCTCAGCGGCCCTGTTTGTCCCGTCTTGTCTGCCCCTGCGCCCTGACCCGCCAACGATACTCTGTCCTAAGCCGCCACCATCAAAGCTTCATAAAATTCCATATTGGCCAGCTTGACACGTCCCCTTGGCAGACTCACCCGGGAGGAGGAGGAGGAGGAGGAGGAGAAGGAGAGTGATTGAAGGAAGCGTGGCATTCTCCGCTGTTAGTGAGAGAGAGAGAGAGAGAGAGAGATTTTACACAGACCCCATGGTCCAGACTTGGTGGTCTGTCCAACCTAAGACACATCCTAGAAGACTCATTAATCAAAACGTTGCATTTCTACTCTAGTTGATATTAAGTTGAAGGAAGTGACGGTCGAGCTTATTTTGAAGGAGAGAGAGGAGAAATGAGAGAACGGAAGAGAGGATGAGGAAATGAGGGAGAACGGAGAGAGGATGAGAGAGAGAGAGAGAGAGAGAGAGAGAGAGAGAGAGAGAGAGAGAGAGAGAGAGAGAGAGAGAGAGAGAGAGAGAGAGATTCTTGATGACAGCGTGCATCAGCTTCCTCTTTCCCCTCTTCTTTCCCCTCTTTTTCTTCTCCACATTCTTCGTATTTTTCTTATTCCTCTACCGTTATTTCTTCTTTTCCCTCTTTATCATCCTCATCCTTAATTCCCTTCTTCCTCCTTCCCATCTTCTTTCCCCTCTTCTTTCCCCTCTTTCTTCACCACATTCTCCATTCCTTCTCTTTACCTTTCTCCTCTTTATCACCCTCTTCCTCATTTTCCTTCTTTCTATCTTCTCGTTCTCCTCTTCCAGTTTCTCTTCCTTGCTTCACTTAGGCCGGGGCGAACGAAGCTTCATATTCAGTGCTTCGTGAACCCAAGGATGAACGCGAGGGTTTCGGATCGTCTCAGTCAAGGCTTCGAAGCTTTATAAATTTGTCAGCGGCGGGAGGAGCGAAATTAAAACTGCAAGAGGAGGAGGAGGAGGAGGAGGAGGAGGAGGAAAAGAAAACACGAAAAAGAAGAAAGGAAGAAGAGACTGACTAGGAGGCAGAGAATGGGGAAAGGAGGAGGAGGAGG
>NC_066512.1:21213788-21226688 GCF_024679095.1 Eriocheir sinensis
TACGCTGTTGTTGAATTTCTTTTTTTCTTTTTTTTCTTCTTCTTTTCTTTGCATCAACCTTTTTCGCTCGTGATGACCTGAAGACAAACGAGAGAGAGAGAGAGAGAGAGAGAGAGAGAGAGAGAGAGAGAGAGAGAGACGGAAACATACACCCAAAAATAATGCTAATGATAGATAAGACTACTAAGAGAGAGAGAGAGAGAGAGAGAGAGAGAGAGAGAGAGAGAGAGAGAGAGAGAGGGGTATTGAATCATCGACAGTAATTGAAAGAGAGCTGGAGGGAAGAAAGGCTGAGAAAAGAAAGGCATCGGTGAAAGAGACGCAGATAGAGGATGAAAGGCGAGATTTATGACTGAAAAACGAACCGGCGGACATCAGTCTTCACGGGGGCGCAGCTAAAGGGAGGGGGAGGGGGGGGGGGTAGAGGCGTATCGCTGGGAGAAGGGGGAAGGGAATGGGAAAGAAAAAAAAGAGGGAAAAGGAAAAATGAGAGTAAATAATCGAAACAGTCACTGATGATGGTTGGACGCTGACATTTCCAAGACACAGAGGCAGAATTGTATATATGTCTTCTAAATGAGGTGTTTGTAAGTCGGCACCAAAGTCACTATCAGATATAGCGTATACGTATGCCCCCGAACTTTACCTTAATTTGTTTCACGTTTATTCAGGATTAGTCTCCACACACTCGTCGCAATGTACACGTAATAACACCAGGAATAGGGACCGGCGAGAGAGAGAGAGAGTGAGAGTGAGAGAGTGAGAGAGAGAGAGATGGAGCTACACAGTTTAATGGCCGCGAAAACCCATCGAGGGAGCGAGTCAATCATTGCGGAGTGTCGAGCGAGACCTGACTCATTAATAAGTTTGCTGGCAGGTGCGCGGAGTGAGTCGCCACCTGTTGAGGGCGCGAAGGTATTGCGTTATGATGAAACGGAGGGATGAATGTGTGTGTGTGTGTGTGTGTGTGTGTGTGTGTGTGTGTGTGTGTGTGTGTGTGTGTGTGTGCAGAGGATTAAAGCCCTTGTGTGAGGGTTTTAGTGAAGGGCATATGGAGAGAGAGAGAGAGAGAGAGAGAGAGAACAAATGCAGCCAGAGGAGTTCTGTTGTGGACTTTTCAAAACGGTTCAACTTCACCCCTTTATCCTCTCTCTCTCTCTCTCTCTCTCTCTCTCTCTCTCTCTCTCTCTCTCTCTCTCTCACACACACACACACACACACACACACACAGACACACACACACACACACAAGCAGGCCGCAATTAATCTAAACTCCCTCAACAAACAGCGTCCCAGAAACACACAAACACGAATGGGAACGTAAAATCCTTCCCTTTGGCTCGCTTTGAGGTTCCGACGGCGGCGAGGGCGAAGGCGGCGGCGGTGGCGGTGGCTGCTGCTGTAATGCCGGTGTAGGCGAGTCGGTCCTCCTTTTTTCATGTTCTCTAAAAAGCAATTACAAAGCATTTACACGATGACGCCACCCTTGCCTCTGCTGCAGGAGGAGGAGGAGGAGGAGGAGGAGGAGGAGGAGGAGGAGGAAGGCCGTCACCACCTCCACACAGGGGCCGCCGCTGAAAAAAACCTCCCAGCCCTCGGAAAAGTGGCTCGTGGACCTGACAGATGAAAGAGCCATCAGCAGGCAACCCTCGACGTGCAGCCCCACAGACAAATTGAGCCACAGCCCTTAATGCCTCCTCTCCCCTCCTCTCCCCTCTTCTCCCCTCCTCCTCCTCCTTTCTCTCCTCTTATTCTTGTTCCGCCATCGCCACCTACGTCCTGAGGCTGATGGGTCGACTGTAGGGCTGAGAGTAAAGGCCTTAGAGAGGGGGAGGAGGAGGTGGGGGGAGGAGGGGGTGTTGGTTGTGTGTGTGTGCAGAAGAAATGAAGCGAAGGAAAGGATTTATTGGTGTTGAAATTTCCGTATTCGAAGTGAAATGTGAATGATTTTGTGAGATATTTATTCTTGCCGATGTCTCTTTTCTTTCGTTATCTTGCTTCGGTGAATTTCTCTATATATTCGTTTTCGTTAATAAGAAATCAATAAATAATAAGAGCAATGATATAAGTAAAACTAGAGGGAGTTATTGGTGCATTGATTTGACTTCCTAAAAACCATCGATTCTACCAATTTCATCCCAAACAAAGGAGATATGAAATTAGAAACATTGAAAATATTTTTACAGAAGTGCATGTATAAGTTTGATCCCTTTTCTATTTTTTCTTTCTCATCTTCTTTTCTTATTATTATTCATATTCTTCTTCTTACTACTACTACTACTACTACTACTACTACTACTACACTTACCATCATTATCATCATCATCAGCCTCGTCTCCCGGGAGTTGTCGGGTCCAGGGCGCGATGAATGTTGGACCGAATCTTCCTTCCAAGTCACCGCCGCCTTGGGCTGACGCGGGATTGAGAATTAATTGGCGTCTTTAGTCAGGAGGAGGGGGAGCTGGAGGAGGAGGAGGAGGAGGAGGAGGAGTGAAACGAGAACTAGGACTTGGACACACACATTGAGACACACACACACACACACACACACACACACACACACACACACACACACACACACACGAGGGACGTACACAGTGTTAGGCATTGTCATGGTTCCGTTTACAGACATGACTGTTAGCACATCTATAAGTCACTCCTCCTCCTCCTCTTCCTCCTCTTCCTCCTCTTCCTCCTCCTCCTCCTCCTCCTCCTCCTCGTCCTTCTTCCTCATAACCCATCCTCATCTTCCTGCAGCCTCCCATCTTAAGGCCTTCAATCTCGGCCCGGCTCGCATCCTCATCACCTGCATCGAAATTTTCCCAGGTAGACGAACACTTATAAACACAGGTAAGAGGAAGGGCGCCGCTAATTATAGTCACGCATCGCCCTGAGCCGGGATTGGTCAAGACGCTGAAGCCCCCACCCCCAACCCCCCCACCCCCCCCCGACTAGACCAATGGACGGCGGTGTTTTGATGTGCCTGCCTCACTAATCACGCCCCACCTGGCTTACCTGGCCCCAGACTCTGTTATCACGTGAGAAGCTAATTAGTCGAGTCGCTAAAGCTTTATAATCCGGGAGGAGGCTGGTGGGGGTGAGGTGGAGGGGAGGGAGGTGGAGGGGGTTGTGGAGGAAAAGAAGAAGAAGGAGTAGGAAACGAGGACGAGGCAGGTGGTGGGGGGGGGGGAGGTGGAGGAGCGGGTGGTGGACGAAAAGAATGAGGTGGAGGTGGAGGAGGAGAAAGAGGAGGAAAAAAATGAAAAAGAAGAAGAGGGAAAAAATTGAAGATGAAGCATTAGTAGATAAAATCATAGAAAGAAATAGAAAATGAAAGAGAAAGAGATGCAGATGATGATGATGATGATGAAATGAAATTAATAAAGAGTGAAAGAAGAGGAGGTTAAAGAAATTAGTGAAGAAGATAAAAAGAGATGGAAAAAAATATAAACCCCAAAATAGATCGTAGGGCAGGTCAAGGAATAAGAAAAAAAAATAGTAATGAAAAGAAGAGAAGGGAGGGAAGTAAGAGAAGAAGAGTTAGAGAAGAAGGAAGAGAAAAAGAAGCCGTGAAGGGGAGAATCTGCAAAGACGAAGAGGGGATTGAGAAGAGAAGAAAAGAGGGATGAAGGAAACTGTGGAAAGGGAAGATGCAGAGAAGACAAAAGAGGGAATGGAGAAGAAGAAAAGAATGGAAGGAGGGAAGGAAGAAAGGGGGAGAGATGAGGTATGGTAGCCAATCGGAGGAAAGGTGAGGAAGAGAAGGAGGGGGATGGAGAAGAGAAGAATGGAAGGAGGGAAAGAAGGAAGAGGGAGAAAGGTGAAGAAGAGAAGAAGAGTAGGAGAATGAGGGAGATGAAGAAGATAAGAATGGAAGGAGGGAAAGAAGGAAGAGGGAGAAAGGTGAGGAAGGATAGGGAAAGAAGGGGATGGAGAAGAGAAGAATGGAAGGATGAAAGGAAATGAAGAAATGTAGATGAGATAAGCCAGTCAGTCGAAGGGAAGATGAGGAGGAGGAAGAGAAAAAAAGAAGAATGACTAGGGAAAAGGAGAAGAAACAAAGGGTAGGGGAGGGAGGAAGAGAAGAAGGATAAGGGATGGAGAAGAGAAGAATGGAAGGATGAAAGAAAATAAAGAAGCGTAGATGAGATAAGCCGGTCAGTCAGAGGGGAGATGAGGAGGAGGAAGAGAAAAAAAAGAAGAATGAATAGGGAGAAGGAGAAGAAATAAAGAGCAAGGGGAGGGAGAAAGGAAGATTATAATGTAAGATGTAATTGCAGATGCTGGGGTGGATGCTGCGAGGGGTTTTAGAGAAGCTTTTGGCAGTATTGAACGAAGATAAAAGGGAAAATGAGGAGGAGTAAGAGAAAAAAAGAAGAATGAATAGGGAGAAGGAGAAATAAAGAGTAAGGAGAGGGAGAAAGGAAGATTATGATGTAGGATGTAATTGCAGATGTAAAGGCGGATTCTGCGAGGGGTTTTAGAGAAGCTTTTGGCAGTACTGAACGAGAATAAAAGTGAAGGGCGGAGGGAAGCAACAGCGGAGGCGGGCCGAGGGGCGATGAACGAAGCGGAGAGATGCGTTCGTTCATTTAAATATGCGATTAATAATTGAACGGATAAATAACCAACTTAATTTGTGTATGAAGATTAATGCGGCGAGCGGCGGCGGCCATGAAATATGAACCGCGTTTGCAGAGTTTATTGATGTGCAAAAATGTTGTTAAAATTTATTAGCTTGGATAATATATGACACACACACACAACGCCGACCTGCGCCAGAAAGATAGTACACACATACGTACATACATACATACAGACAGACAGACATACACACATCCATTCATGAGTTCATAATTATACTACAGACATACATACAGACACGTACATACATACATACAGACAGACAGACAGAGAGACAGACATACACACATACATACATACATACATACAGACATACATACATACATACAGACAGACACACAGACACATACATACATACAGACAGACAGACAGACATACACACAGACATACACAGACACATACATACATACATACATACATACAGACAGACAGACAGGCATACACACAGACATTCTTGAGCTCATAATTATAGGCATATGTATACTGCAGACATTTACACACACATACATACATACATACATACATAGACGAGAAGTACGTTTACATTTAATACATACATGATTACGTCAATACAAACGTCATCATCATCATCATCATTAACTAGTCTTGTACCTGTAATTAATTTCTCTTGTCGCTGTAAACCTTCAATATATACTTATCATCTGTTCAACGTTCTTTCCTTGTTCTTGTTTTATCAGTTTTAATATATCGGTTATTTCCAAGTCTATCAGTTTTATGTTTTATTCTTTTATTTTTTTTTTTTTTTTACGGCAAAGAAATCAACTCAAGGGCTAAAATAAATGAAAAAAAAAGAAAAAGAAAAAAATCCCGCTAATCACTGCGCCTATAAAAGAGAGTATACATAGTGACCATGACCAATACATACATACATACATACATACACACACTTTCATTGATACTTTAAATTCATGTTTGTAAATATATCTTCAAATAGCGATTAAAATGGAAATAGGAAAGAGGGAATGTGGAGAGAGAGAGAGAGAGAGAGAGAGAGAGAGAGAGAGAGAGAGAGAGAGAGAGAGAGAGAGAGAGAGAGAGAGAGAGAGAGAGAGAGAGAGAGATAACATGAGGTGAAGCAATATGATAAACGATGAAGTAAAGAAGAAAAAAAAGAGAAGATTAAAAATAAAGAAAAAGTATAACGAAGACAACAGAGAGAGAGAGAGAGAGAGAGAGAGAGAGAGAGAGAGAGAGAGAGAGAGAGAGAGAGAGAGAGAGAGAGAGTTGATGACGCAGAAGCTGGCCGGAAGGAAAATGAAAAGAGAAAAACGAGCTGAAGGGAATTCATAAGGGGAGAAAAAGGAAAAGAAGTCGAGGAGGATGAAAAAAAAGGGAAAATGAGAAAGAAAAAAAATGGAAAAAAAGATTGAAAAGAGTTAATTAAAGAAGAGGAAGGAGGAGAGAGGGAACAAGAGGAGGAGGAGGAGGAAGAGAATATGGAAAAAAAGAGAGAAAAGAAAGATAAAAGAAAAACACACAATGAAGTAAAGATGCGACAGGTGTGGAGGGGAAACGACAGGAAGAAAAAGAAGAAAAAAGGAAAGAATAGACGAAAAGATTTTAAAGGGAGGAGACGAACCAGAGGAGGAGGAAGGAAAAGATAAAGAAAAAATACGTGAAAAAGAAGAGACTGCAAAAAAAATGGAGAGAAAAGATAAGATAAATGCTAGAAGAAGAAGAAGAAGAAGAGGAGGAGGAGAAAGAGGAGAAGGAACATAACATAAGAACATAAGGAGTCTTCAAGAGGAGGAGGAGGATAAGAAGAAGAAGAAGAAGAAGAAAGAGAAGAAAAGGAAGAAGATAAGACCAGAGAGAGAGAGAGAGAGAGAGAGAGAGAGAGAGAGAGAGAGAGAGAGAGAGAGAGAGAGAGAGAGAGAGAGAGAGAGAGAGAGAGAATAGATAAAAAGATGTTATCAGGATTTTACGGCATCTTAAATTCGCGAGACCTCGACGGCGCCTTTCTGTCGGCCCCGCGCGGGAGGGTTCGGCGCGAGGGCATTTCTCTTCTTCGCCGCCGTCAAATACAACTTCGGCTCGTTATTACTACGTCGCCCTCTTCTTCTTTTCCGTCTTTTTTATATATATTTTCTTTATAATATTTTTTTTTTCTTTTCTGTTGTGATTTTTTTTTTTCTTTTTTTTTTTTTGGTGGGGGGCTACGTCGTCGTCTTCGTCTTTTTTTCATATATATTTTTCTTTTTTTATAGATATTTTTTCTACTCTTAGTTTTAAGTGTTTTATTTTACGCCTGGAACTGTTTTTTTTTCTCCTCCTCTTTTGATTTGTGTTTGTATTTTGGGATAGTTTTTAGCTTTAGTGGCGGTGCGGAGATTGTAGTAGTAGTAGTAGTAGTAGTAGTAGTAGTAGTAGTAATGTTAGTAGTATTTTTATTAATGTCAGAAAATCAACGCGGGCAGTGACGAAGGGTGATGATAATGATGGCGGGGAATCGTTGCGGAACCTCCTTTTTTTCATATCTTTCTTTCCTTCTTGTTCGGGGTGAAGGAGAGGCCGGGGAGTGATGATTCGGAAAAGACTGACCAGAGAGGGAGGGGGAGAGGGAGAGGGAAAGGAAGATGAAGAAGGAAAGGGAGAAGGAGAAGGAAAGGGAGAGAGAGAAGGAAAGGGGGAGGGAGAAGGGGAGAGAGAGAGAGAAGAGGAGAGAACATAAGAACATAAGGGGGGGGAGGGATAAGGGGAAAGGGGGAAGGGAAGGGGAAGAGAGAGATGGGAGAGAGAGAGAGAGAGAGAGAGAGAGAGAGAGAGAGAGAGAGAGAAGAGAGAGAGAGCACAGTAATTCTCCCTTTCCTTCCATATCTAACCTCCTCCACTATTCTGCCTCTCCTCCCTCCTCTCTCTCTCTCTTCTCTCTCTCTCTCTCTCTCTCTCTCTCTCTCATGCTTCCTCTTACTCTAGTGAAGAGAGAAGCGATACGGGTCATTGAGAGAGAGAGAGAGAGAGAGAGAGAGAGAGAGAGAGAGAGAGAGAGAGAGAGAGAGAGAGAGAGAGAGAGAGAGAGAGAGAAAGGAGGAGGAGGAGGAGGCGATAGCCAGATTGCAGCCTGCCTTAGACACGCACTCTCCTTCCTCCATTCCTCCTCCGCTCCCTCCCTCCCTCGCCTTTGTGTGGGACGAAATTAGGACCGGCGAGATATTCCCACCTGAAGGAGCCGCCACCTGCTTTGTGTCCACCTGGCGCTGTAGGGCTGCCTTAACCTGGGAGGGGAGGGGGAGAATATGGGGGCGGATTGGGGGGTGGAGGGTGGCAGGTGGACAGGTGGGTAGAGTGTGTCAGAGGGGGCCGGGGGGGGGGGGTAGTGGCAGAGGGGAACAGGGGGGCAGGTGGTGGAGGGTGGCAGGGGTAACAGGGTGGCAGGGTGGGCAATGGGGAGGAGGAAGGCAATGGGATATAGGGAAAGGGTGGCAGGTGGGTGGAGAGTGGCAGGGGGTGAGGGCAGAGGGGACAGGTGTATGGAGGGGCTGGGTAAGGTAAGGTAAGGTAATAACATGTGATCAGGAATGGCCCAGGTGTGTGTGTGTGAATAGGCTGCGATAAGGTATGGACATATGTGTGATTAATAATGTTGCTGAGGGAAGGCGAGGACAGGTGTTTGGAGGGGCTGGGTGAGGTAAGGTAAGGGAAGGGAAGGGAAGGGAAGGGAAGGGAAGGTAGAGGATAGGTCTGTGATTAGGAATATACCAGGTGTGTGTGGAGAGGTTGCAATAAGGTAAGGTCATATGTGTGTGTGATTGATAGTCGGACAGGTGTGTAATGGGGCTCAGGTAAGGTAAGGACAGGTACGTGGACAGGAGAGTAACAGGTATGTGATTGTCTTGGTGCTGAAGAAGGGTATGACAGGTGTGTATGTCTGTTTGTGTTTAAAAAAGGGGTCAGGTGTTTGATTTGAAGCTGGAATGAGGTTATTAAGAACATGTGTTAGACTGGAATTTGGATCAGTTAAAGACAAGGGATAAAGGGTAAAGGTAAGGAATCAGGGTAAGGTATGGAAAGGGATCTGAGTAAGGTAAGAACAGATGGGTATGGAATTGAGGTAAAGTAAGGACAGATGGATAAGGGATTGGATTAAGGTATGAACAGATGGGTAAGGGATTTGGGTAAGGTATGAATGGATGGATAAGGGATTTGGGTAAGGTGAGAACAGATGGGTAAGGGATTTGGGTAAGGTGAGAACAGATTGGTAAAGGATTGGGGTAAGGTGAGAACAGATGGGTAAGGGATTAGGGTAAGGTATGAATGGATGGATAAGGGATTTGGGTAAGGTGAGAACAGATGGGTAAGGGATTTGGGTAAGGTGAGAACAGATTGGTAAAGGATTGGGGTAAGGTGAGAACAGATGGGTAAGGGATTTGGGTAAGGTATGAATGGATGGGTAAGGGATTTGGGTAAGGTGAGAACAGATGGGTAAGGGATTTGGGTAAGGTGATAATAGATAGGTAAAGGATTGGGGTAAGGTATGAACAGATGGGTAAGGGATTAGGGTAAGGTATGAATCGATGGGTAAGGGATTTGGGTAAGGTAAGAACAGATGGGTAAGGGATTTGGGTAAGGTGAGAACAGATGGGTAAGGGATTTGGGTAAGGTATGAATCGATGGGTAAGGGATTTGGGTAAGGTGAGAACAGATGGGTAAGGGATTTGGGTAAGGTATGAATCGATGGGTAAGGGATTTGGGTAAGGTGAGAACAGATAGGTAAAGGATTGGGGTAATGTGAGAACAGATGGTAAGAGATTTGGGTAAGGTTTGAACAGATGGGTAAGGGATTTGGGTAAGGTGAGAACAGATGGGTAAGGGATTAGGGTAAGGTATGAATGGATGGGTAAGGGATTTGGGTAAGGTATGAACAGATGGTAAGGGATTTGGGTAAGGTGAGAACAGATGGGTAAGGGATTAGGGTATGGTGAGAACAGATGGGTAAGGGATTTGGGTATGGTGAGAACAGATGGGTAAGGGATTTGGGTAAGGTGAGAACAGATGGGTAAGGGATTTGGGTATGGTGAGAACAGATGGGTAAGGGATTTGGGTAAGGTATGAATGGATGGGTAAGGGATTTGGGTAAGGTGAGAACAGATGGGTAAGGGATTTGGGTAAGGTGAGAACAGATGGGTAAGGGATTTGGGTAAGGTATGAATGGATGGGTAAGGGATTTGGGTAAGGTGAGAACAGATGGGTAAGGTATGAATGGATGGGTAAGGGATTTGGGTATGGTGAGAACAGATGGGTAAGGGATTTGGGTATGGTGAGAACAGATGGGTAAGGGATTTGGGTAAGGTGAGAACAGATGGGTAAGGGATTTGGGTAAGGTATGAATGGATGGGTAAGGGATTTGGGTAAGGTGAGAACAGATGGGTAAGGTATGAATGGATGGGTAAGGGATTTGGGTAAGGTGAGAACAGATGGGTAAGAAATTGGGGTAAGGTATGAAGAGATGGGTAAGGGATTTGGGTAAGGTGAGAACAGATGGGTAAGGGATTTGGGTAAGGTGAGAACAGATGGGTAAGGGATTTGGGTATGGTGAGAACAGATGGGTAAGGGATTTGGGTAAGGTGAGAACAGATGGGTAAGGGATTTGGGTAAGGTGAGAACAGATGGGTAAGAAATTGGGGTAAGGTATGAAGAGATGGGTAAGGGATTTGGGTAAGGTGAGAACAGATGGGTAAGAAATTGGGGTAAGGTATGAAGAGATGGGTAAGGGATTTGGGTATGGTGAGAACAGATGGGTAAGGGATTTGGGTAAGGTGAGAACAGATGGGTAAGAAATTGGGGTAAGGTATGAAGAGATGGGTAAGGGATTTGGGTATGGTGAGAACAGATGGGTAAGGGATTTGGGTAAGGTGAGAACAGATGGGTAAGGGATTAGGGTAAGGTATGAATGGATGGGTAAGGGATTTGAGTAAGGTGAGAAAAGATGGTGAGAGATTTGAGTAAGGTAAGAACAGATGGGTAAGGGATTTGGGTAAGGTGAGAACAGATAGGTAAAGGATTGGGGTAATGTGAGAACAGATGGTAAGAGATTTGGGTAAGGTTTGAACAGATGGGTAAGGGATTTGGGTAAGGTGAGAACAGATAGGTAAAGGATTGGGGTAAGGTATGAATCGATAGGTAAGGGATTTGGGTAAGGTATGAACAGATGGGTAAGGGATTTGGGTACGGCAGGTATGGTTAATAATGCTCCTTGATTTCCTTTCTTCTTCCCTGCCTCTTCTTTTTCCTTCCTTCTGTCCTTCCTCTCTCTCTTCATTCTTCCCTTTCTTCCTTTCTTCTGTGCCACACTTTTAGGAAACTTTTGGGAATTTATGTGGATGCTTAGAAACTACTTCGGATACTTCTCGATAAGGTATATGTTAATGTGGATAATCGTAGTCGTAGAAAATTTGCGAGTAAGACTTAACACACACACACACACACACACACACACACACACACAGGGTTGACAAAGATAAACAAACAGATGCAATACAGTTAAGAAGAGAGAACAGGAAACAGATATTGACAGAGAGCGAGAGAGAGAAGGGAAGACTAATGATGATGATGATGATGGTAAAAATAAACAGGTTATAAAAGATGTCAGTAAATATTGATTAAACGGTAAAATAAAAAGTCGAGTAAAGAGAAAGTTGACAAAGGAGTGAGAGGGGAGAGAGGAGAGAAAACAGAGGAGAGGAGGGGAGAAGAAAGAGTGAGAGAGGAAAATGCAAGTCATGAGAGATTGATGAAGAAAGGAAGACAAACAGGAGAGGCACAAGAGGAGGAGGAGGAGGAAGAGGAAGGGTGGACAAGCAAAAGTTACCAAATATGGGAGGTGAAAGGAGGTGCTTGTAAAGGAGGGGGGGGGGGGGGTCATCGGGAGGACGGTCTGATTGTTACCGCCGAAGATGGGAGACGAAAGGGATTGTTCTATTTGTTATTACCGTGCGTGGGAAGGGAAAGGAAATACCGAGATTGTTTGACTGAAAATGGGAGGTGGAAATAACCGTTCTGTTTGCTCTTACTAAACATGGGATGGGGAAATTATTTGTTCTGATTATTTTCTTTATTTCTAAGTATGGAAGACGACGAAGAGCTGCTTGTCAGGGGTGGGGTTGGGGCGGGGAGGGGGGGAGGGGCATGATGAGATTGTTTTCATTGTTGGTTTTCGTATTTTTTGCTCCGAGTGAAAGTATTAGAAAGGTTTTGCAACAGCGATTAGCGGGCTTTTTTTTACACCGTTTTTTCTTATCCTTGAGCTGTTTCTTTATAGCTGTAAAAAAAATATGGCATGTTGCGCTGTGCCTCTGTGTGCTCGTCTTTGTTTTTGCTTTTTCGTAGATATTTTACAAGCTTCTTTTTTTATTTATTTATTTATTTATTTATTTATTTTTTTTTTTTTGGTTAATGCCCAGTTTTGGAGGGTAGTGTACGTTCGCCAACTCGTACGCACTTACCCAGTTTGTACTCCTAACAGGGCATAGTACTTTGTTTTTGCGTTTTCATAGATATTTTCCAAGCTTCTTTTTTTATTTATTTATCTTAATTTATTTTATTTTATTTATTTATTTTATTTATTTATTTTTTGGTTAATGCCTAGTTTTGGAGGGTAGAGTACGTTCGCCAACTCGTACGCACTTACCCAATTTGTACTCCTAACAGGCCGTAGTACACTTCTCTTGAAAATTGAGTTCAGATACTAATTAATATGAACTCAACTGAAAATAAAAATGTCTATCAATCCAATTTCACCAAGGGGATTTAATGTCCGTCAGATCAGTTTTCCAGCGCTAGTAATGCCTGGAGTGATTTCTTTCGGGAATGGTTCGTGTAAACTATATAGATAACATTTGCCTGTGTTTGACGATCATCTCAGTCGTTAGTTATGTTAGTTAGTTAGTCTTAGTTATGGGCGAGAAGATTCGAATAGTGTTGATTTTTGTCACCAGAGGGCCAGCGATGACAGACAGGCGCTGCAGCAATAAAGGGTTAGAAGGAGGGAGAGGTGAGAGGGTGGAAGAAAAGGAATAAAAAAGAAGGGAGGAAGAAAGGGAGGGAAAACGAAAATGATGGATAGAGGAAGGAAGGGAAAGAGGATTGGAAAAACGTAAAGAAAGGAGAGAGAGAGAGAGAGAGAGAGAGAGAGAGAGAGAGAGAGAGAGAGAGAGAGAGAGAGAGAGAGAGAGAGAGAGAGAGAGAGAGACGGCTATTCCTGACTCTTAAGAGATGATCACGCACACGCGACAAAGA